>NC_092859.1:158141903-158163170 GCF_032062135.1 Pyxicephalus adspersus
ACTTAATTCTTTATCATTTTTTGGAGTGTCACAAAACAATGTAAGTGTATGCTTTTGGTTATTCACAATATATAATCAATCGCTTATGCTCTTTAGGTAATTATATAAGATCGTTATTCATTGATTGCACACAAATTGGCAAAGTCAGGTTCCTGGTCTGATGAAGCAGAGGGATCTCTGTGAAACGCGTGACTATTTATGAAACCACAAATGTAAAATGTTTAATAAAGCCAATTTTTGATGTATAATTATACAATCTGGTTTTTACATTTTTGTAACATTTTCTATGTATTATAATTATTCTCAATTAATTTAAATAAATTATGACTTTTTAACTATGTGTTATTGTGGTATAAGTATATCTTTTGTATATAAAACCACGTTTGGCTGGTGGCAAATATAGATACAAAGTATAAACATCATTAGGTTTTACATATGGATAGTACATATCCCTCTCCTATTGTGTGATACTTCCCCACCTCTTAGATTGTAAGCTCTTCAGCGCAGGGTCTCCTCTCTCACAGTCTGTAATTTGCAATCCCTAATGTACAGCGCTGCATAATATGTTGGTGCTATATAAGTCCTATTTAATAATAACAGTTTATTGGAGCCGAGGCGTCTTGCCATTTCCTCTGCAGCACTAAATATTTTCCTTTTAGAAAAAATAAAGTTAAGAAATATTAAAACCTTATGCAAGAAAGCAAGGACTCATCAGTGACATCTTTAAATTTCCTTTTTATTTTCTCAATATAAAAATACAGTATTTACAGGAAATAAATATATCTTGAAAACAAATAAATTACACAGTGAACTACAGAAGTGAGAAGAGAACCAGGAAGGAGAGAGCGTGAGAACGGGCAACTTTATTTACAGGAAGGAATGGAAAAAAATGGATTATTTTTAGCGAGCAGACCCTGAAGGAGGTTAAAAACATTGGATAGGATATTTATATACAAAACACGGCTCTCTTGTCCCCGCCTTCGGCCATTCGCAGACACGCATAAAGAAAAGTTTTAAAAAATGGCATTTGGCATGAGGGGAAGGGGTAGTTGGACCACACTAAAAAAAAAAGAAAATGGACCTTTGAAATGGTAACTAGAACAGGCTGCAGAACACCAAAGTGGGTATTAAATTTCGGAAGAAGGATCAGGACATATCAGATCGGAAGATGCTTATAAAGTGGTCTGGGGGATTGTCCCAGCATAAGACAATACAAAAAGTTATATATAAATATTACTACATCCTCACATTCATGTTTCATGCGTCTAAAGCAAAATTCACATACACGAACATTCAGCAACCACGCCGGCTGCATCAACATCACGTGGCCGAAGCAATCATTTGGGATGTAATCGGTGTAATAGGTCATACGTGAGTTTGGAAAAAGAACAAATAAGCTTTTCCGGTTATTCTGTCCCAGAATTTTTGCTTTATAATTTGGATATGTGTAAATCACTCAGATCCGTCACAAGCACACGTTCCACAGACTCGGGCAACCATTTATTGAGAATTTGGGACTTTGTAGGGTTGAGCATACAGGCGTTCCATAAGTAACAGATACGGTTTTGCTTGGCTGACCTGGAATGGTTCATTGTGTTCATTTAACAGCAATAAAGTTTTGCTAGCCCCACTGGATCCCAATTGCTTTTTCTGGACCCCAAAGAGGGGATTTCCCCTCTACAAGCAACAATAGTGCAGGTTTTGTAGGGAACACAGGAGGAGTGATCATCAATGTTCTGCAAAACGTGCACCATAAGGACTTAAGTGCATGTTTGGGAAACTGCATTGGATGATGCAGCCCACAAATATTTTACCATGAAGGTTCTCCAAGGGTAAAGTCAGGGGATGCGAGTCATTGAACTCTACAGGAAGCACACCGGTCAGTGCAGACTTGTTTAATATTAGTAACAAAACGTAAGACCACAGGCGTTGTCTTACTGGTGCACACACACACATACAGCATCCATCTACAAAATGAGATTTGCTTTGGACTTTCTGAATAACCCTTATACACCATCATGTGCAAGATTCAGTGAGCTCAGAGGCACCATCAGCTTAACCCTCTCTATAAAAAGTGGAGCGGCAAACAAAGGAACCTTCATATAAACCCAACCTATAAGACACACGCATGCTAAAACAGCCAAATTCATAGCATGCCGAGTCATTAATTCCGCAGCTATTGGCTGCCAAAGGTTGCCATTTCCAGTTCCCACCCGCAGATCTACAAACAGAAAGAACTGGCGATCTTGTAAAGATTTTGCATCGCTTACTCGGACTATTGTAAACTTAGGACACGAATGCTGGAGATCACAGGAGTGAGGATTTTTTTTCCTGCCCATATACAGCTATGGCAGAGCAAGACTGGCAATGGTTAATGATTGCTCCCTGCAGCACATCGTGCCAACGAGTCTACCATCTGTTATTGCTGCAGATTTTTAAAAGGAAAGAAGGCGGAACAGTCAGAATGCTTTGTTTTTTTCATCACTTGTGTGTGAGACAAATCTATAAAGAAAGGTTAACAAATACTGAAGTTTTACGAGTCTCAGAAATCAAGCAAAAATGGTGAACGAGGACACTGGGACACCAAGGGAGCCATTTAGGTCTTTTCCTCATTTTTGTAAATCTGCAGTCCATCAGAGGATAACATGAGGGAGAGAAAAAGAAAAGTTTTGGCTGCATCCCTCCCCCAATCCTCCAGTCCCTGAGGTAGTTCTGAAAAAACAAAAAAATAAAAGAACAGTGCAAACTGTGCATGTGGTAAGAGGGGTGTCAAACGGAGGACTCCTCAGGGTTGGAATCTGGCAGAGTCTGTCTTTGCTTCAGCTTCCACCTCAGTTCCTCGTTAAGTTCTCCAAGCGGAGGACGTTCCTCTCCCACTCCGCCACCTAAAGTGAGACGTATATACCCATTACTACTGGAGCCACGCACCCCCGAAAGAAGCATGTGGTTGGGGGAGTGAAGTGGTGGTGATGGCAGTGGTTGACCGGGGATTCCATTGCCAGAAGGTGAGGAAGAACCAGTGCTGTTTTGGCACAACGCATGACCTGGGACAATTTTAAGAGAGCCATCGGAATAATAAAACGAGGACGGATCCCATAGTTTCTCATCAGAATCTGCGCTTGGCAGGCACTTTGTCATTTTGGGTTGAGAAGGCAACTGAATGGGATACACGAGAGTGTTCTCCAAGGACTTCGACCCTTTCTCCATCTCATCCTGTAACTTTCTTCGCAGGTAGAGAACAGCCAGAAACAGGGCCAAGCACACCGCTCCAAGAGCGATCACCATCATCCAGACCAAGCCCAGACCATCCATGGGGGCCCGAGATTCCAAAGTGAGAGATGGGGAAGCCACAACACCCAGCTGGTAGCGCTCTGAGGCAAAGCGAGCCCCTTGTTCCACTGAAAAGCAACAGTATGTGCCGGAATGGTGGACACCAACTCCAAGGATGACCAGAGCCTGCAGGGTAATGTCATACAGCATAGAGTTATTGTCTTCTTGGGACAATTCCCGTCCGTTAAAGGTCCACACGGGCTGGGCCAGGTTGGAGGTCAGCTCACACGGAAGAACAACATTGGTCCCAATAGCCACAGTGAGGTTTCTTGATAAGGGTTTTACTGAAAAACAAAAAGTAAACCATTGCTGTTGAGGTTGACAGAGAAAATATAAAGCATGACCTATCTTCAACTAGTCAATGAAAGTAAAAAAATGGCTAAAATAATGGAAAGAATGGCTTTCTCCAGTGCTAGAGCAAAAAGGCCAAGACATTTGTTGGTCCATCCTAAAATGGAGGAGATATTCGATGGTTTGGTTTTCCCCATCTGCACCAAGCTGTCTAGACCGTTACTAAAATGAAGGATAGATAATTTATTTTCACCACGACAGCCTTTAGGTTACTCGGCAATATGGCCCAAAGAGATACTTTAATGGGGTTAAGGAAATTATATAAGTAACTCTTTCCATGGAGTTTGCATGTTCTCCCCGTGTCTGTGTGGGTTTCTTCCGGGTACTCCGATTTCCTCCCACATTCCAAAAACATGCAGTTAGGTTAATTGGCTTCCCCCCAAATTTACCTTAGGCTGTAATAATGACATATGATTATGGTAGGGACATTAGATTGTGAGGGACAGCTAGTGACATGACTATGGACTTTGTACAGCACTGTGTAATAGGTCAGTGCTATATAAATACTGTGTAATACTATGTGAATATTTCCACTACTTACCAGCTTTATTGTACTGAACTTCGCATATTGATGTATCGGAGGCCTGGACATCCTGGAGCAACAAATCCCTAAAAAGGAAGCCAAGGAACAGTCAGTGCAAGTTCTCATCTTGAAAAGTCAGAAACAATCTTCTCATTGTGGAAAAGAGAGCAATAATGCATGCTCTCGTATTCCCAGCACTCACCCGTACTGCTCATCAGAAGGAACGCAGCGACTAATGTTGACATTCCAGGCACAAAAGGGGTCCCGGGCGAGAACGCAATCTGCGCAGGATCTGTATTTACTGCAGTCCGCAAAGGGCAGCTGGACCAGGCCAGATGGGGAACCGGCAAACACAAAAGACTGCAAGAGAAAGGGAAAGTTAGCAATGTGGAGATGGGAGCTATATAACTGCAGGCAAAGGAAAATAAAATGCATTGTATTCATTAGTACATCCTAAAAATATTGTCTACATACTGGATGCATATTGTTTCAAGAACCTTGGTGTGCTTTATATTTTATATTAGATCTGTGCAGTAACTAGCTAAAGACTTTGGTTGGTGCAGGAACTTCCTGTAATACAGACCAGTCTCCTCTCCTCCCCCTCCTGCACTGGGTGAATCTGTGATGCCAAATGATGCATTGGTATAGGAATAGCTTAATCATTGAAATAAAGTTAGTGCTTATTCCCATTTTTCCAGTCCTCTAATGATATGAAATCATTGCAGTGATCTTACCCCAAACCTTTTATCATCATTTGACCCAGTGTTGTGGGTGCAGTGGGATACGAATGGGACATGGCAGGGACTTTGAAAATAATTAAGCCAAATAGTAGGTGAAAGCTTACCATCCGTCTTGAGAGAACCAAGCTGTGCACAGGATTAGGCTTGTCAAACATCTGAAGTTCTTCAATCAAATGTACGGAGGAACCCAGCCGAACGGCTTTATTCAGCCAGCCATTCCCTGTTCAAGATAAACCGAAGTCAGATCAATCATTTATAAATTTACAACCCAATACATATAAAACTGTGGAAAATAAGAGTCATTTCAGCAACTTACCGGTCCCGATGAATAGGACATCATACAACTCCCCTTGGAGCCCTTCAGTCCTGTGCACTGCAATTGTAGTAAAGTTAACTCCTTTCCTGACCAGCAGGGGACGCCCATGAATAGGTTGGACAGAGTCGTCCATCAGGGGGTGCGTCTTGGCAAAGTTGAGCGTATTATCGGGAAGTTCCAGCGAGCTGGTCACTCCGTGACGTCTGTGAACGTCCGTGATGCACTAGAATACAGAAAAGGCAAAGTCTGAATTTATTCAAATTGCAGCGAAAGCAACCAACGGTGCAATGTAGCAAATCGGTCATCCTGGGATGATCGGCCTATAGTGCAATTCTCCAATATATATTAAAATATATACCAGGCTGGCAATAGCATTAAATGCTAAAAGGAAGGCTGGAGGGTAGATATAAGTGACCCCAATTCTGAAAACCCCAGCTTGGAATTGCATGTACCCCTTGGCACCATCGGGTGACCCCACATTTATGCACTTTTTATATTTGGGCACAGCACCCAAAGCCAAGCTGAATCCGTCCAATTGGATCACTAGACCGTCTTTTATAATCGGTGGGATAACCCAGCACTTTGAGGGCCCAGGCGCCAGGTCCGGGTCCCTCATCTCCAAATATTTTATACTGAGAGAATAATAATGAAATTAATAATCATGGCCGTACAGTCTTTTCAGATGTTTCTTATAGAGAGCTGAAATGTTAAAGCCACCACAAATATCTCATTGTGTCGCAGCAAAGTTTTCCTGGCGGCTTCACCAGGGATGAGCAATTTGTGCCGCCTGCCATCATGGAGTTCATGCGAGGTCAATGAATGCAGCTTTAGGAGCTTATACAGCGACTACACCGACCAATATTTAAACTCCACTTACCGATCCGGGACGGGGGCTGGGTACGGAGTCAGAATAAGGGCCCCACTTCTTGGCCTGCTCGTGGTATTCCTTGTACGACCCATCAAACACCTTCTGGATGTCTTGGATGGAATACTGGCAGACGGCGGAGACGGAAACATCGCCCCTGAAATGAGGATGAATGTTAGCTAGAAATAACAAATGGCCCAACGGGTTTTATACATGGCTAGTCAATGGGCCTGCGGACAACTACAGGAAAGGGCGCGGAGGACCAGCAAGTAAGAAATGCCGCCTTGGTCGGAGAATGGTCAGCATCACCAACCCGAGTGTCCCTGGGCCCCCTTTGATTAGATTTCGGTTCTTTCAATCATGGAGGCTCAGCATCCCATGTGGGTGGTCTGCATGCAAATACAGCGTAACTAGAACAGCGGTTACTCCAGATCAACACCAACCCATTTTGATGTGCATACCTTCTCCCAAATGTTTGCATCATGGCTCTTGCAAGTAGCTGGGTGCAATCAGGTAGCCATGTACAGCATCCTAAAGCCCCAACCCAACAGCCCAGATCTGCCGGCATTGCATACAGAAGCACAGGTGACCCATTGATACCAAAAACCAGACATTTCACACCAAATCCAAAGTCAGATTTTTCATATTTATGGAACCCAGATCTATGGATAACCCCAATAGCTCACCATAGTGCCTGGAAGACGGCATAGAACTGGGTGTCCCTCCAGTGATTGGTGCGCAACGTGTACACAGCTTGCAGCAGGTTAAAGTGAAGTTGCAGCTCCGGAATTGAGCAGACCAGCCGAGCCTTCAGGAAACTCGTCCATTTCCTCTGCAGGGTCCGTGCCCCTCCTGCATCCCCCTGCAATACAATGATATCAATGTCATACAATGGGCAATATGAATCAAAAGCGGGGAAATGCAGAAAGCAGGAAGAGATTGTTATCGTATAATCACCGTGTGTGTGGAGGAAGCTGATCTGCGAGATGTTAATATAACAGAAGCAATAGGCATTAGCTGGGAGGAGAAGCAATGACAAGGACAGAGCCGGGTCATTTCCTAAAGCCGGATTCTATCATTTCATCGGCTTGGCTGCAATCAGACCAGGCGATATTATAAATGGAGATCCAGTGACGGATCATTAGGGGTTTTTGTTATCCCGATGTCACTTTTATGGCGAGGCATTTACAGAAGAGCGAGCAGGCACCAGCGCTCGGAGTGCCATAACGGGATTAGCCTAAATGTGATAATTACGAGCTCCATTCACCCAAATGAGTTAACCCAGCGTAATATTTAAATAAGGAGTAGGCCGCCAGTTTGTAACAATTATTGGGGTTATGTGGAGGCGTTTTCCACTTTGGAAAAGCAGCGATTGCATTGGTGAAGTAAACACAAAGATCTCTATTATGGCCTTGGATAATGAACACCAATTGGATAGATGAGGGCCACAATATAAATGGCGCTGGGTCCCAGGTTTGAATCTTGTCCAAGACACTATCTGCATGGAGTTTGCAGGTTCTCCCCGTATTTTGTGGGTTTCCTCCGGTTCCTCCCACATTCCTAAAACATGCAGTTAGGTTTATTGGCTTGCTCCAAAAATTGCCCTTAGACTGTATTAATGACAATGGGGGGGACATTAGATTGTGAGCTCCTCTGAGGGACAGCTAGTCACATGACTATGGGCTTTGTACAGCGCTGTGTGTGTTGGCGCTATATAAATACTGTGCAATAACAATAATAACTGTGCAAATCAGGAGTTCTGATATTTTTCTTATCCGCATTTAGGGAAAAGCAGCAATGCCAGTATTGCAGGGATGGATTCACATGGATTGGCATTTTGGTACAACTTGCACAAAAATGTAATTGTTTTTGATTGATAATGAATTAAAGCAAACACACAATAAAACAAAAAGTTTTTTGGCAGAGGAAACATGCAAAGTCTCTCTTGCCAAGAAAGAAAAAACTCCTGGTCGCTTTTTGGTTTTCCCTGCTGCATTCTAACCCTGGCCACTGGGGGCAATGTTACACCATCAATGGCTGCCCAAAAGCTAAAAAGTATCACTGTGAACCCAGAAGACCCCCATGGAGTCAGCTTCGGGGATGCAGCAGCGACGGCTTCCAGGGCCAGTCATTCCTCACCGCAGACCATTTACAAGGAGGTAAATGTGCGCCAGTGTGCCGATTATGGCAAAACTCCAATATTTACCAATGAGTTCAGGCCCACTTAGAATAATAAAGTTCCTAAATACCAGCATGGACGATCCCTGGGGAATTCACTCACCTTGCAGACTCGGGCCACCCTGGACACAACCTGCTCGCTGTAACAATCATATTCCAGGGCGCGCTCCGTAAAGAAGAAATAGATTTTGTCATCATCTCCCAACTCGTTACCGACGCTTTCCGTGATGTGGGAGGAGCCAACAAAGTTTGGTCCTGGAGGAGATAAAAAGTGAGAATTAGGAGATTGGCAGGACAAAGTGTAGAGCGCGAGACAGGAAAGAAAAGACACGGGGACACCGTCATTGCCCAACTCTGGTAAGTGTGAATCCATTCCTTTTATTTTCCCATAAAGTATAATGCTCCATGGTAAGCAAGTAACATTTAATCCATGAAAGTGCTCATTTCATTATTCCGTGTGAACAGAGATTGACAAATGCACCTAAATTTACTAAAAAGTTATTAGGTAGACATGGGGAGAATGTATTGATACTTAGATTTAGAAGCAGGTGTCATTCTCAATGTTACCACCAGCTGGCGCTGTGTCTGTTTTAATTCACAATCAATTACACTAATGTTCTTAAGAATGGAAATTAACACAGCGCCACCTAGGTGAGGAACTGAGAATGACAGCCATTGTAAAAGTATTTCTGTGTTGAGTAGATTTGCTCTAATCAGTTTGCACAGAATAATGAAATATAGTACTTTTGTTAAATGAATTCATGTAGATTGTATATCACTCAAACAGAGAAAGTTCAAGAAAAGAAATCCAACAAAGCAAACATGGCTGCCCCATGTTCTGCTGTGTGAGAGACCCCTTTGGATTCTGGCCATATGGCAGAGGCTGGATAAGAGGATATTGCCAAGGTAGGTAACCATGATACTTGTAGGAAGCCACCATCACTTCCATAATACTCCCCACAGCAGTCACACCAAGACGTCTATTTTCCTATTGCAGTAATACCATATGCCCAGCTCCTTCCTACTATTCCCTCCCATAATAGGGTCAAGGCTCCCACCATTCCTGCACACTACTCAAACTCAATTACCTCTATTATTGAAGATTTAACAAATGCCCCCCCTCTAGCAGCCAACCCTAAAAGGGTGACCTAAAACCAAAGATGGAGACCCAAACCCAAGTGCTCACCATTAAGCCATGTTGCCAGATATTCGGTTTTCAGGGTGTTGTGTTGCCCGACACTGCGCTGTATGACCGGCTCCGTCCCCAGGAAGTTCAGCAAAGTAGCAGAATACAGAGCTCCATCTGAAATACAAGAAAAAGATGGCACATTTTTATTTTTCTCCAGCCAGAAACATCACCTAGAATTTTCTTAAGCATAGCGGCTTCTGAGTCGGTTCCCTGACCACCGGACATTCACCGGAGGTGATTCTCCAAGGACAAGGAGACACGGGAAGCTGCAATGCACCCAGAAATCCTCACATATCCAGAATGCAAGCATGCAGTTTGGAGGAATTATGCAAAATATTAAAAATGCCTTGATGGGTTGGTGTCAGGCTGGAGGAGTAACCTGTATTTGTATGCAGACCACCTTAAGTAATACCCATATGATATTCCAAGCTACCATTAAAAACTGAAATCCAATGAATTAAAGGGCCCAGGCTGCAAGGGGTATTTGATCTCCTCAAGCCAGGATATGATGCTGGATCTATTCAGCTGTCTGCAGCTTCTAATGTACATTGTGAGAAGCTCAGTGTGCAGTGAAATCAGAGTGAGCAATTCATATCCAGAGGAGATGGCATGATTGTGCAATACTGAAGTGTAAATCCCGATAGTGGCCATAGACCTCCTCCGCTTATTTCAGACTCTTGCACAGAACACAGATAAACTTTTTCAAAAAGGAGAAACATTTCCAATTGCTGATAAACCGGAGAGTTTTCATTCCCATAGAGAAGACACTAAACACCGATAACTAGGACAGGGTGGTGGGATGAATTCTCCAGCCCCTTAAGGCAAGAGATATTTGACAAACATGCCCGGAGCCAGTTCCATGTTTTGCTCGCTCTACCAATTTATTATCTTTCATAGCCATTTCCATTTTGGTCTCCTGTATTGCACATTTCTGCTTAAGAGGAACAAAATACCATGCAATGCACATCTAAGGTTATTAAATATTACCCAGTGACAACTTTTTTTGTTGAATGCCGAACCCGTTTTTGGTATTTGAGCTGCTTTGGTGCATACAATATAATTTCCAAATTGCTTGATATAACATCATTTGTTTTTTTTAGCCAACAAAGTCCCAAACATGTTAAGCTTTGAAAGACTACAGAAGCCATGACGAAGGCTCAAAAACTTTTACCAGTCGTTAATGTGGCGTTAGGAAATGATGCGCCAAGAGACTTTTTGCTTTCACTCCGGCATGCATGGTACCATCACTATTTTTGCAAGTGTGCACCCAAAGGAATGGGCTTTCATGTATAAATGCACATAGGGAGCCTGTAGAAAATTCTTGGGCCCTTTTTATTTATTGGATTCATTTTTTAACCACTGAACTCTGTTGGGAGTTTGAAGTTTACCCAAAGAGCTTCTTTTACTTGGCTGGGGTTTGAAGGCTCTGAACCTGGAAGTGTTCAGAACTGAGCACTTCCAGGTTCTTATTATCCATGGAGGAACAACAAACAGATGGCCACTTATCTCTGCCATTGTCCATTTTGCCAAGTGCCAGAAAGGTTTTAGGCACCCAAGAGCGAGGAGACATTGGGCTTGGTAGCAAATGCATGTATTGATCACTTCTTTAGGAAAGGCAGCGCTTGGTTGTAAAGTTATTAACTATTTTTTGATGCAACCATATCTGTTACTGTAACAGAAATAGGATTAAAGCAAACCTTGCACAACCAAACCATCCAGAACATTCACCTACACAATGACCATCAAAACTCAACTGTTATTGGGTGTTAGGTAGCGTGGAGGGTAAGTCATCTTAAAGGATTGGATTGACGTTTCAGAATCCATTTTAATGGCAGGATTCCCACCACTGCTTAACATAAAAACGGGTTTACCCAACAAACCAGATCACATGGCAACAAGCACTCACCTACAACAATCCCCGCATGGCCCGTGGACGGATCGTATGGACATTTTCCCCGTCCGTCTTCCAAGTTATTGCTATCCAAAGTGAACGTTGACAGCTCCTGGAGAGAAAAGAAGAAAAAGGTCATCACAATGTACGAGACCCAAGATCTCCAAGGTTCTTTAGCATTGTAAAATACTCAAATTAACTGCAAAAAAACGAGCAGACCACTGCAAGGAAATTGGCAGGAAGCCCTTTGAGCCGAGCTGAACAATTGACGAACAAAAGGCCTTTTCCAGGAACATTTTGCTATCACACCAGCAATGAAAGAAGGAGTTTGTAACACTCTAAGTGGATGCCCAGACATCGGTAATGACTCGTCGGTGATATGAAATCAGAGGGGGCGCAGGGTGAATGGGAGACATGTCAGTCAATGCAATTAGTGCCAGCATGAGGTAGACAAATGACACGACCCCATCCAGCAATGGCCCGCGCCCACTTCAGTTGTGCCGAGTATGCCAGCTGGGTAAATGGCAAACGGGCAATTGGCAAACGGGCGGGAGTCAAAGACAGGAGCTCACTTAGCTTTATTACCCTGCAGACGAAGGCGAGTACTCACAATGTAAGCGCACTTGGGCTGAAAGGCGTACGTCCCGCAGGTGAAAAGGTGAGTGTCATTAAATTCTTGCAGGATGCGAATATAATTGAAACACTCCGTCTGCAATTAACAAGGAAATAGCGTTACAATACAGATAACGGTTTTAGATCCATAATTGGATCAGAAAATTGGTGCACAGATGGGGTGGGCAGCAGTCAAAGTCACATTCAGTGTGCATGAACAACAGATATTCTTTTATATGTAAATTTTATATTATTCTTTAATAACCCCACCGCCTCATTCACATGTATTTACCCGATTGCTCCTTCCTTTATTCACACATTCAATCTTCCTTTCATTGGGTGCTTCCCATACAATCTGAACAGGAAAGAAAACAAAGTCTTTTAGATTATTTCTTATGGGACCAGTAATACATATATTAATATAAGGAGCGACCTGCAAACCTAACCCAAGAATGTGAATATAATATAAAGCTGCTGAACGGTCAACAATGCTATCTGCTTACAGGGGACCCCCACCATTGTTACAAAGAGAAAGGGGAAGTGTTTGTGGCTCATTGGTCCAAGATATTGCCCTAAGGTGACAATGGTGCTCCTGCACAGATACAGAGGAGTTGGAAGCATGGTCACCCTAGGACATGGTATAGGCAAGATCACCAAAATAAAATAAAGGAGGGGGAACCGGAATAGGAAAGCTAATGCCAAGACCTGGCAACCTGCTTTTTTTTGGTTTTGGGTTTAGATCGGCTTCTTAAACCCACAGGTCTCCTTGTAAGGTGGCTACATTGGCTAGCAGGGTCCTTCTGAAGGCTCAATGTAGCCACCCTGTTCTCAAGCTGCTACTTAGCTCCATTGTTTGGCACGGAGAACACAAAACTAATGCACAGTACAGGCAAGTGTCGTTAGCTAAGGTGCATGGCATCATGGGACTTACCGGAGGTCGTAACTCCTTTCCAATGTTATTAGGGTCCAACATATAAATGACCTCCCGCGCACCCACATAGAGCGCCCCTCGATTCTCGTCCAGGGTCATCGTCAGGTAATGGGAGATACCGCTGTGCCAGGACTGGCGGATCTCAGAGACCCCTACAATGTAAAAACACACAAGCGTTACCGACAAGCAGCTACGTTACATATACGGACAGCCCTCCATAAATAAAAATGAGCAATATGCTCCCTATAGATCACTCTCGGCCATCTTTCCATGGGTCATGTGATTCATCACCAGGGAGTGAATGAGATATAATTACAACATGACATCACCTCCATGGGGAACCTGAAGAACACACAAACAGGTGACATAATCCGGGCCCAGCCGGAGCACAAAGCAGGGGCTGTGCGCTAATCAGTCACCGCTTGCAGGGTTGCCGGACTCTTCAGGAAATTTTAGCAAGGGAGCAAGTACGGGAACTACAGCGCGACACCTCACCTGAGTAACGCACAGTCTTCCGGGGCAGCTGATTCCATCCTCTGACCTCTATCCTCAGTAGCAGGGCCACAAACCATAACCACCGTGGAATCATCACCTCGTCCTCTTCCTGAGTATGGGAGTCTGCAGAGAAAGAAGGGAGGACAATGAGAGCCATTGCCAAGGCAGTGCTGCCATTTTATAAGCCAGGTTTCATTTATAAAGAGGTTAACAGGTTACATTTATAAAGAGTGAAAAAGTATAGAAGAGTTTCACCACTGCCTATTGAAACAAGATGCGGAATGGGAATATTTGCTACTGGAACTAAATTTAACTTTTGCAACATTATACATCGGGCCCCGTAATGAATGGAGTTTGTAATAATGTTATTTAACCAACTATGCAAATCATGTATATATTAAACCTCCCTCCCCCTTAAAAAAACACACACAAATGGGTTAGCACACATCTGGTCCTATTTAGGTCCTAACGTCCCAGCCCATCCCCAAACCTCCAGTTGGGAAGCCCACACACAGTCCAATCAGAAGTCTGGTAATGATACTACCGTACATGTCCCATCAAACATGTGCTGCTTCCCCTTCATTGTCCTATCAGTAGGCCAGGGCTGTCCGCTTGACCAACCCATGGAGCAACCTGGACATGGAGGTCCCGGCTAGAGACCCAAAATGAAAACCCTTTACCCAGGTACAACACCTCCCATATATATACCTGGAGTTTAATCATCTCAACTGAGAAATGAAAGCTACTTTTGCAGCCAGCATGGCAGACAAGTCTGATCTCAATGTGTTGGTATACACAGCTGCAGTATTTCTGCTTCTACTAAAGCTGAACCATCCATTTATAACTCTGCCCCCAGGGTCTGGGTCATTCAGAACCCGATCTGACAATGGGGCACCGCACACACTAAACGGGCATTGTGTGCAGAAGAAAATGGCTGCCAGGGTTTTTCTCTTACCGCCGTTTAGAACTGCTCACTCATATTGCCTGCGAGCATTTGCTGAATCTCTGTGCAGACATGTTCACCGCCAGCTTGATCTCAAAGGAACAATAATTATCGTGCAAAAAACAACACCGTCAGCAGACTCCTCACAAGTCAAGGTGTTACAAGGTAGCCATAGATATTATAATCACCGGTCTAAGAGTTCTTTCCAAGTGTGCAGCCAACTAATAAGAGCTTGGCAGATTATGTGGCCCTTTGTCTTGTGTTGGCCCCACTAGTATAAAGTCATCGTACGGTTGACACCTCCTCCTTCTGTAAGCCACCACAAAAACCGAGCCTTCAGCTGGCACAAGGAACTCAATATTATTACACAGTACTTATATAGCACCAACATATTAGGCAGTGCTGTACAAAGTCCATAGTCCTGTCACTAGCTGTCCCTCAAAGCGCTCACAATCTAATGTCCCTACGGTAGTCATTAATAGAGTCTAAGGTTAATTTTGGGGGGAAGCCAATTAACCTAAATGCATGTTTTTGGAATGTTGGAGAAAACCGGAGGAAACCCCCACAAACACGGGGAGAACCTGCAAACTCCATGCAGATAGTGTCCTGGCCGAGATTTGAACCTGGGACCCAGCTCTGCAAAGGTCGGAGTGCTACCTCTGAGCCACCATGCGGCCATTATTGACAGATTTCAGGAAAGAAGCCAACGTAATGCTTTTTATAATCCTATGCCAACATATTCTGCTTTGCAATGTCATCAACCATCCCCCCCGAGGAGCTTACACTATAAAGATATATTATATAATAATACAAGGCCAATTTTTCGGGAAGGCAGCCCATGGTTTCATTTGTTCTTGGTCTCAAATTTAGCAATTGAGCCCAGGGTGACCATGCTTCCAACTCCACGTGATCTGTGCAGGAACACCATTGTCACCTTGGATCAAGCTACCCTTGCTATAAAAAAAATCCTGGAGATGCCCCAATTTGCACGGGACATTTAGGGGCATGGGGTCTTGATAAGACACCCCAATTAATGGGAGAACCCTGGTTCAGTTTACACTTTTATAATTCATGACCCTGTAACTTAGAACCCTATCAGACTGAAATCTGAGATACAGGTAGCCATAGGGGTCTTTTGCCTATCCCGATAGTGATATCCCGGTTCAAAGCAAGGAAACCAGACACAAGACCGGAGGCCTGAGCATCTTAGGTCTCATTGCATGCACATTCGGTGCATTTCAGGCCCCCAGCAAGAGGTCCCTCTACACCTCGCTCTGGCCGCACATTGAACCGGTGGGTGTGATTGTAAGACAATAAGCTTGGCAAGGGCTTGGAAAATGAGTAAGTTACTGGCAAGCATCTTAATCCACTCTGAAATACTGTGTACGTGTGCATATCCTTTAAACTCATTGCTGTGTACATTACATTACAGATTCAGGTCATTACTGCGGATGATTCAAGGAAAACGAGCTTAACATCGGAGATAAGTGGAACATTTTGCCATGTTCTCATTTTATACGGAATAACACGTTGTGAATTTTACCATTACACACACTTAGGCTCGGTAATGAGGCAGCGCCCGCTCCCGCATTGTAAACCGGCCCTAACAGCTGCAACAGGCAGCCCGATATGGGTGACTTCACTTGATATCCATATTAAATTTCAATTTTAGGCAAAAGATTAACTCTTCTCTGTAGCCAAGCAAGCCTGGAGATGTCAAGTCTGCAGCCTGTTGTTGGGGAAGTGGAAGAGTTAACCGGATGACTCAATATACTGTACAAAATGAAGGAAAATGATGTGCCAAAAGTGTGGAGGAGGACAGAATGGCGGAGAGGGATGAGGGTGGGAGGTAAAACAGGATGCACTTCCTGGGATCTAACTAGAAGGCTGCAGAATGACTTACTTCCTCCGGTTACAAAGGCAGCCCCCAACCACAACAAGGTCCATCCATTGAAAGGGGGGGGGGGAGGAACAAAGGAGCTTCCTGCAAACCAGACCTGTTGGTCTACAGCTGTTGCCGAAATGGAAGTTCACACACAAGCGTCAACAAGATGTGCTGAAAACCAACATTTGGGGATGGGATCAAGAGCAAAGCATGATTTAATTGCCTGCAGAGAGAGCCTGACATATTGCAAAGCTGATGAAATTACTTGACGGCCATAAAAAACTAATAGCAAAACTTTTGAAAGGAGTAAATATTATTTAAAACCTTGGAGAACCCAGCTGGGGAGATTCTGCTCCTCTTGTTGATCATAAAAGGAAGTATTTCTATAGGCGGCGTAAATGCAGCATAGGCCTGTTTTAAGAATAGGGGAAACGGGAAGGGCCCCCCACTTTTTTCAGGGTCCCAAAGAATGGCAAGGTGTGCAAGAAGCTGGAAATCTGTGCATTTGTTCAAGACAGCCTGCAGCATCTGTTTATTCTCCAACTCTAAAGTTTCTTTAGTGATAATGAAATTTATATCTTCCTTTCATCAACATTTTTATTTAATTATCAAACTATTTTGTTTTCCTTACAGGTCGTACCATAAACACAGGTATCTGCTTCTCCATCCATTGCAGGCAAATATGGCTTACCGAAAACATGACTAGATGGGCGCTCTAACACCCCCACTTTCTGCAGCTTCTAATGCACATTGTAAGAAGATCACAGCATGCAGTGCAATTGTTGTCAGCTATTTCAGTCTGGAAAAGGAACTGGTACAATTTAAGGTTGGAGTTCAACCTTTAATACCCTTGTTGTGGTGCAGCAATATGGCACAGGGGTATCTGGACCAACCCCAGAATTGTCCGTGTAGATATCAATTGGAATCCCCACCTTTCCCTTTCTATAAGGTTTTATTTTAAAGCCGACATATCCTAGAGAAGCCAACACAAGCTGAAGCCATTCTAATCCTTTGCCCATACACCGCCAGGCCGGCTCAGACGCGGTCTATAGGGGCATCTCAAATGCTACACAATATTGCCAACTTTCCGAAGCCAGTCTGCCGAGGCATTGATAAATCCCAATGACAATGCAAGCAAAAACAAAAATAAAACAATGAGCTGGAGCTGTACAAATGAAAGTAGAAAAGAACCATTGTGAATTATTGCTGCAAAGGACAAATCCAATTTACGCAATGCTCTCTCTGAGCCAAGAGGAAATGAAGAACGATTTCCCTATGCAATAAAAAAACCTGAGAAACCATAGACTTAGCTTCACAAGCTGACCGGTAAACTCATCTTTGTGTGCCCCCTTATTTGCATTGCATGTACAAGTACTTAGGGCCCAATGACACCAATATGAGCAAACCACAAATGTTCATTAGATTTGGAAGCTGCACAAAGTACAACAGACCATTTACCCCAAATAGAACCTTTGAAATCTTTGAGAAGTTGCAGAAACAATTCAGTTTTGCCCAGATTTCTGTATTTAACAATAGCTCTGACAAGGTCACCATTACCCCTCCCATTAAGATTTATTGACTTTTTTGATGCATTTAAACCCTGTAAATATTTTTACTACTGGCTTAAGTGAAACAGTAAACATTAGTCATGAAGACAGCACACTATGCCTTTAACCGTCTACAGCCGTAATTGTTTCCGTGCTAGTAATCCGCCTGAATGAAATATTCATAGACACCAAGCTGGGTTAAACAGAAACGTTACTTTATGCACCCAGCAGACAACAGAACCACGCAGCAAAAAACTAAAAATACTTCACAGTCTGAGAAAGAATAATGGGTAATTATCAGTTTTGTACACAAAGAAACGCCCACCATAGAATCGGGAGGATTATTGTTTTATTGCAGATGTACAATGTGGTTTTAGATGCAATGGTCAATTCTACAGTTATGGTTGGGTGGCATTGGACAGAGCAAGACCAATATAGGGCAAAAAGTCTTCAATCTTTTGCCAATTAAAAGGAAAATTCCTCAATAGCTAAGGCATTCAACAATAAATTATGGCTGACGTGGCATAGTTTGGTGCTGGTCAATGGCTTGACCAATAACATTTGTCTGCGATCAGCCTTTGGGGTCATATCGTTCATTAACACAGAGCCCGGAAAGCTAATTATGGTGGACATGGTTGTGCCCAATCCTTGACTAATGGCATTGGTCTATGGGTAGCCATTGGGGTCATTTTATTTTACACAGCGCCCCAAAAGCCAGATATGGTGGACATGGTAGTGTCCAATGCTTGATAATAATATTGGTCTATGGGCATCCTTTGGGGGTCATAACGTTTATTTACACAGACCCCCGAAAGCCTGATATGGTGATCATGATAGTGTCAAATGCTTGATTAATACATTGGTCTAGGCAGCCTTTGGGGTCATATCATTCTAATCGTAGAAATGGCATTGGTCTATGGGCAGCCATTGGGGTTTTTTTTATTTTACACAGCCCCTGAAAGCCAGATATGGTGGACAAGCTAGTGTCCAATACTTGATTATTAACATTGGTCTAGGCAGCCTTTGGGGTCATATCCTTTCATTACCACAGAGTGCGGAAAGCCAGATATGGTGGACATGATTGTGTCTAATGCTTGTCATCTGCTTGACTAATAATATTGGTCTGTGGGCAGCCATTGGGATCAAATACACAAAGCTCCAAAAGTGAGATATGGTGGACATGGTAGGGCCCAATGATATTGATCTACGGGCATCCTTTGGGATCATATCGTTTATTTACACAGACCCCCAAAAGCGAGATATGGTGGACATGGTAGTGCCCAATGATAATGATCTGCGGGCAGCCTTTGGGGCCATATCGTTCTTTTACACAGAGCCCTGAAACCAGATATGGTGGCCGTGGTAGTGTCCAATGCTTGACTAACTGGCACCCTTTTGGGTCATAGAGAGCCCTAAGAAAAAAACATTTTGCAGGAGTGTAAAAATGCAAAGAAGCAAAAGTGCCTTAAGAAGCTGCCATGGCAATCCAGGATTTGAAAAAAAAAAAAAAAAAAAAAAAAAAAACATTGACTCGTATTTGTGCCCCAGCCTTCATCTTCTTGTGTAGCTGACAGCAGCCTCCGGCATTTGGCAGAACAAGGCTACAACTTTTACCCAAGCGTGCAGGAACACCCAGTACGTGTAAACCAACAGGTGCAGACTTCATCCTAAATGATGAAAAACATTTCTTGTTTTTGGGATAATAAAAATACTAAAATGAGGTTGTCCACACCCTTGCTGCAAGTATACATACATGGCCACACACATTGAAACATTGAATAGAAGACCACGGCTGTGCAATCACAATCCACCAAAAACAAATGATCTCCATTTAATTTAATGTCCACATTTTTCCTTCTATTCATTCTAATGCATTTATATCATAGGTTGGGTTGCAACCAAATCCTGCGACCATTACATTGCACGGAACAAAGCCTAAACACAAAAAAGGAAAGCTTCTAAAATCATCAGATTGGCTTCGCTTGGTGCCCTTCATCCTCCAAATGTTGGCATTCACATGAATTTCTATTTAATTTCAATAAACATCCCATGCTTGTTTGTATCATCAAAATCAAAACAGATCTGTGCAAAACATCCAGCAGATGAAAGGTAAGCATGGTTGATGTTGATCATGAAAGAAGCAAAACATATGAACCGTGGCCAACTATAGTCAAATATTTTAATATATTTGGAATTTCTCTAAAAAGAGTCCAGTTGGCTGCTAACAGGTTCTCTTTGTTTTACTGTCCCTTTATCAGCTGCACCATTTCCAAAAACTGTTCAGTGCAATGATCATGGCAGGCAGCGCAGAACATTGCATTGCTCCATTGCATTTTTTCCTCTGCTGCATGAAGATGAGGAAGGACTGAATGGGTATGGACAGCCCGATATTTGTACAGTATACACATGGAGATATTTATACAAATATCAGGCTGTCCATAGCCATTCAGTGCTTGCAATATCGGCCTACTTAAAATAGTTTAAAATTTGGAAATGTGCACTTGTGACATTGGTCTCCATATCCTAAGCTAGACAAAATATTTAAAAGAAAAAAACAGGACAGGATCTTTTATCAAAGACAAGTTGTCTGCCCGGCCAACACACAGACATTGAAGTCAGCAGAAACATCAGAGCAATGCAAGGCCAAGAAGTTCATGATGCTTGGTTATCAGCAGTCAGCTTTGACAAAAGGGTAGGAAGCTGCTTTTGTGCTCTTCTAAATGCGACTTGTCCCAAATGTTCAACAAGCAGAATCTGGGGTAATTGCTGCAAGCACTGAAGGACTGTTAGCAAGAGTGAGAGAAAGAAACAAAATCAATACAGCGGGAGAGACTGGAAAAAAAAAATAACAGCAGGAAAAAAAGATTTTATGCTAAAGAAAGGAGTTTTCACTCCTGAGAGCTGGAAAATCCCCAAAGCAGACAAAACTTTATAGGTACCTGCCTGGTACGGTGTAGGTCTCCCTTGTGCCATATAAATAACGGTGACCTATATAGGCATGGAGTTGCCAAGACTTCGGAAGCTTTTCTGTGCTGAAACCTAAATGTTAGCAGCAGATTCTTTAGGTTGGGCTGTGCCTTCTCCCCCCCATGCACCCCTGTTCCCTCTTCCGGCCTGCTATCCCCACCACAGAGCACCCTTGTTACCACTTCCTCCTCCTCGCTGCAGAGCACCCTAGCCGCCGCTGCCTCCCCGCCGAAGTGCACCCTTGTTGCTGCCGCCGCCCCCCTGCCGCAGGGCACCCTTGTTTCTGCCGCCACCCCCCTGGCACAGGGCACCCTTGTTGCTGCCGCCGCCCCCCTGCGGCAGGGCACCCTTGTTGCTGCTGCCGCCCCCCTGGCACAGGGCACCCTTGTTTCTGCCGCCGCCCCACTGGCACAGGGCACCCTTGCTGCTGCCGCCCCCCTGGCGCAGGGCACCCTTGCTGCTGCCGCCGCCCCCCTGGCGCAGGGCACCCTTGCTGCTGCCGCC
>NC_092859.1:158163822-158213291 GCF_032062135.1 Pyxicephalus adspersus
TTGCTGCTGCCGCCGCCCCCCTGGCGCAGGGCACCCTTGCTGCTGCCGCCACCCCCCTGGCGCAGGGCACCCTTGCTGCTGCCGCCGCCCCCCTGCCGCAGGGCACCCTATGGCTGCCGCCACCCCCCTGCCACAGGGCACCCTTGCTGCCGCCGCCGCCTCCTGCTCCTCATTGCGCACCTTGGCATAGTCATGATCTTCTGGAAAATGTTATTTATCAGACCAGGACACCTTTTACCGTTGCTCCTTGACCCAGCTCTGATCCCAGGTGTGTATTTTAGGTGCTTTCAGCAGTTGGCATCCCTAACTAGTATGTGGCAATGCAGCCACATACAAACCAAGCCGAGATGCACTATATGTTTTGACACCCTTCTCTCATGGCTGGCATTAAGGGCAGACCAGCCATCCCACCCGTGTACTTCAATGAGCCCATAACCGTCGCCTATTTACCTCATTTAGTAGGTACTAACCACTGCATGCAGTGAAAACCCCACAAGGCCCGCCATTTTGGAAGAACTCTAACTCATTGTTCAGCCATCACAATTTGGCTTTTGTTAGTGCGGCTCGGGCCAGGACTTTTGGCCAATTTTCCTGCCACCAACACCTCCAAGAACTGACTGGTGAATTGCTGCCTAATACATGCCCTCTCTCTTTGTCAGGGGCCATTGTAACCAGATCATCAATCATTTCACCTGTCAGTGTTTTTTTCTTGCTTTGGCCAAATAATCTATAGATGCCCCAATTTAAATTTTACAAATGCAACAATTAAATAGCAAAAAAAAAATATCCTCTGACCATGCCACTTCATTTATAAATGACTGATGGAATACATTTGTAACAACCTCTCCCACAATTAACACAGAATGTCACCCAGGGACAAGAAATGGAGTAAACAAAAAACCAGATAAAAGAAAGGCAAGCCCTGCCAAGTGGCTGGAAGATAAGACACTTAGAAGGAGTGTCCACAAAAGAATCCATTAGGGGCAATTAAACGTCATAAACCACTTACAAGAAGACAATACCTGCCATTATGTCAGTAGGGGATAACCTGGACAGGTGTGGTGTCTAGTTATTTCCTGAAAATTGGAAGTCACTTGAGATAAGGTGACCCAGCACAAGTCTGCAATCCGATGACGCTCTTGGCGGTCATTATATTGCTAAGTGTAGAGCGCAGGATCCCATTATGATGTCTAATTGATGGAGAGTCCTGCTCTATATTACAAGAAATTAGGTCCGGGATGAGACAGGATGTTCTGTGTAATCTTATTAGGTCACTTAATGCTAACAAAAAAAAAGTTGCCATTAGCCAGCCAATCGGCGTAAAGAGCAATTCACAAAATGAGTAACGTTTACAGGATGTAGAATAATAGATGAGAGAAGTACATTGTTACAGTTTACATATCCTGTAGAAAAGAGGAGTGCAGAGGACAGCTACTATCCAGCCTTCTCCATTAAATCCGCCCTTCTTTTAGAGTTTTTTTCCTGGACTGAAATTACTTGCACACTGTGACCTTCTTACAATGTGCTCTAGAAGCTGAAGCAATCACTGGCGGATGGATATACAGCATCATTTACGCACTCCCTCCCCAGATTGACCACTGCTCCAACATCAAACATAGATATGCCCAGTATACAAATACAGCCTGCCTAGGAATGCCCCATCTACCTATCGTTACCATAGGGCCGGGTGCCGTGACTAGCTAATATCTGCCTGCATTTCATGGAAAAACACAGAAACATTGATAATCAGGTTGTTCTTTCCCCATTTGGAGAATAGTGGTCAGTGGACAGTTAGTGAATCAAATTCTTGCCATGTCAGCATTGGGGAGATTTTCCATGGTGTCCTGCACCTACAAGACCTACAGTCACCAAGATAAGGGGGCAATAATTTAGAATGGAGCAATGGCAACAACATTGGCTACCACTATTGACTTCTCCTTCAAATTATTAGGTCTCTGGTTGTCATAGATCTATGACCTCAGTGCATTGACCTGGAGCAAATTTTAGGATCTCTTGATTTGCATTCTTGTTCCAGGTTACATCTTTGTAATAAAACCATAGAAACTAACAATTAAGAAAGAGGTTAGCAATGGCAGCCAACAGTTTCCAGTAGGTTTCCTTTAAACAACATGAGATGTTCTTGGTGGCATTTAAAGACCGCCTGATCTAGTAGGAATTCAAATATTTATGGAGGCTTCAGATGTCCACCTAACAAACAGATTCAGAAGGATCATCCATTGGCCAAGTCGTAGACCCTGCCCTGATCACCATCATTGTCCACCCCAATGTCTCAAGTCTAGTAGCACTGGTAAAGTCACCCAACACCACTTTCTTCTTCAACACTTCAAACATTTCTATCATTACATGTTTCCGTTGAACAAATGAAGTGTTTCTTTGAAATATTTCATTGTTGCACATTTCAGAAAATTTAAACCATACCTCCAAAATGTTGTTCAACAGACACAAGAACAGTCACCCGATTTATTGACAACCTTAATATCTATGGAGGCTTCAGATGTCCACCCACTAACCAGTTCTAGGAGGATCATCCATTGGCAAAGTCATATCCTCTGTCCTGATCACCGTCATATCTAGGCCAATGTCCCAAACCTAGTGGCACTGGTAAAGCCAACCCACACCACTTTCTTCTTCACCACTCTGCACCAACCATTTCTTTCAGAACATGTTTCCATTGAACAAATGAAGAGGTTCTTGATAACACTTAATTGTTTGCAAAATTAGGAAACAAACCATTGAGCATCCTCATCAACCATTACAAAATTCCAATAACTTGTTTAGCAGACATGAGAACAGTCAGCGTGTCAACCAATATTTATGGAGGCTTTAGATGTCCACCTACTGCTAACCAATTTCAGGAGGATCATATCTTGCCCAAGTCATAAACTGTCCTAATCACCATCATGGTCACCTCCATGCCTCAAATCTGGTGGCATTGGTAAAGTCAACGCCCCTCTAAAGCCAATAATGTTCATCAAAGCAGACTTTTTATGGAGCACACACAACCATCATGGGCACCTTAAGTTTTCCATGCCCTTGGGAGTTGTGGAAATACACAGACTATGGAGACCCCACTTTTCACTCACCCCCTGAAGAAGATGAGGTCTATCTTTCATTGATACAGAACCGACTCAGCTGTATGAAGGACATGGCATTCAGTAACACAGAGGCCACAAAGCCCTCAGACAAAAGGTCTTCCTCCATAAGAAATCCAACACAAGAACTACAAAGTGACGTCAGCCATGCGGATGCAAGCAGAAGGATTGAGGCAGCAGGCGACAGCGGCACACCCTGAACCGAGCATCTGATGGCTTTATTGGAAGCATGAGATGTATAATGGTAATAGGGATGAGCTGCACATCACATCACATCCTCAATACACACAGAACACTATATATCATCACTAATCCTTTCTCTAAATGTATTTGAACAGTTTCTCTAAATTTAGACATTTTAAAATTATAATTGACGTAATGTACGGTAGCATTTGTCTAGAGGTTATCGGTGCAAACAAAGTCATTTTGGAATTCCCCAGGATATAACGAACAAATAAAAACTTCCAGATTTATATTCTCCCCTGCACAATGACTGGGATTTTCTGTACCCTACACAAACATGTTCCTTTCAAGACAACCTTGGATCAGGCCAAGATTTAGAATTAACCATTTTTAAATGAGTATTAAAAAATAATACAGATTGTGTACGTCAGGACTGCCATGGGTGGAGGGACAAGAGGTACCTATGGGGCCATGATCAAAAGAACTTGACTTTTGCAATGCTGGGACTTTTAGACATGGTGGCAAAATTTTTTAATGGTGGTCCTGGGTTCTTTGAGGTTGAACAATATAAAAAGTATACAGAGTATTATAACTACAGCAGCAAAAATATGACCACCAACCTGCTGCCTGGCAAAGTTACCCGGAGAACAAGACTGGATGAAATGAATTGCAAATCTTTTGCCAGGTAGAACAGTCCACATATAAGCGTCACAATATATTCAGCCATTTTTCTAGGAGTTCAGCTTTAAGAGCTGAAATGATGGAGCTCTTAGCAATTCCCAGTGCACAAACCAGTTCTGCAGGAGCTGTGTAAGCCAAGTAAATCAATAATTACTGTGGAAGAAAATGGGAAAAAAACATGCTAGTTGACTTGAAATTGCAGAGTGACTCGTTAGGAGTTGTATGCCCGACAAAGGCTCAGTGCAAATAAAAAAGGGCCACATGTAGGTTATGTACACACGCTGTACACTTGTAGGCACACAAATGTGAGTGCTAGCCAACAATGGGGCCATACAAATGCTTAAAAGCACACAGAACCTTCAATACACTCACAATGGTTGGTTTTAAAATTATTGCCTAAAACAACCAAATTCAAGCTCTTTTGGAAAGGTTGAAGCCTGGCAGATCATTATGGGTAGCAGCTGCACTTCTGCTTCTGTTGTCATGGAATAACCACACGGAATCCAGCAATGTACAAATTGGGCTTTTACAGACAGGCAACATATTCTAATACTGGCACAACAACTATGAGCACAAAAAAAGTCAAACGGGTAGCTTGGAAAAATTTTTAAGTAAAGCTTTCGGAGTTTATTCTGTTCACCAAGAGAGGCAGGAGCCATGGTTCAGTCTACGGAGTTCCTATAAAACACAAATCTAACTACTTATGCATGGAGAAGCTGAAACAATCAAACCATTGGCTTAATGTTGTATGGGTACCCCTTGTATCCCCAAATTATGGCAATGACCCCACAAGGCCTCTGACGGTGTCCTATGGTATTTGCCACCAAGACTTTAGCTTGAAATCATTTAATCCACCAGCAACAGGGTCATGGACACCAAAAGCTTGTAGGTAACGTGTGGTGAGCCAGCCCAACAAGCACCACTTTCCATGACCCTGTCGCTGGTTCACCATTTGTCCTTCCTTGGACCTCATTTGGTAAGAGCTAACATCTTGGAGAACCATCACAAGTCCTTGTCAGGTCCTCGGAAGATGCCAACCATTGCATTCAAACAGCACCCCACAAGAATGGCCATTTTGGGGATTTTCCAACCAATTGCCCAACCATCACAATTTGGTCACAATCACTCATTTGTCCATTTTTCTGCTTCCAACACATCACATTTAGGAACAAATTGTTCGCTTGCTGCCTCCAATATCCCTCCCTGTCCTTGTTAGGGGTCACTGTAAGCAGATTAGATGTTACTCATATTCCCCATCGTTGGTTTTATTATTTTGACCGATCAATGTGCTCTTCCAAGTTCACGTGAGGGTTTACTCATGTCAAAACCAGGCAGAATCTGTTGCATCAACAGCCTTAGAACCAGCCACAGTATCAACTCAGAACAAAAGACAGATGGAAATAAATGACGGCACAGCAATTGGCCAAATGGGTCAGGTCATGGATTGTTCTTTGTCTATGTGATTAATAAGATGTACATTAGTAACATAAACCAAGATGTTCTACAGGAAGCAGCAATCAATACCGGTACCCAACCCAGACCGGCCATCTAGGCACTCCAAGATTGTAGACTTCTAGCTTTGATTTACTAGCAAGCTTCAATAACTATTCCAATACACAGAAATCTGGAAAACCCAAAAGGCAAGCAATTTTCATAAGACCGTATCACTTCCTCCTGATGTTATCATGCATTCTTGTAAATTTACCAATCCTATATCTTTTTCTATTCTGTACACAATTCATGCAGTATAAAACCCTGCACAGTAATGTGACGCTTTCAATCAATACATGGGAGCGTTTCCTGCATTGATCCGGTAAAGAATCCATGCTCATTACTTATGTGAATGGATTTTAGTAAGATATCACTGTGGATGGTATCTGATGCTTTTTCTATTAATTTCAGGGGGTCAGTAGGTCCATGGAAGCTGCTCATTAACAAAGAATTCTAGGATAGGAATATTTTAGCTTATTTATCAATAAAGTAATTGGATAGAATTCTGTGAATATGAAAATCAATGATATATTACGGCCTCTGATTATTTTAATGATTAGTAAGCTTTTTATTTTACTGATATGCAATGCATTCTAACCCAAAGGATCCAACAAAAAGTCATCTTTCATCAGTCATTCTACAGTAGCCTAACATTCATTGCTTGGCTAACAGGGTGAATGTCTTTCAACAATAACAGCAAATGAAGAAATCCCTATAGCCCTAAGCTGGCCACACATGGGCGGAGTGGCAAATTTGATCACCAATAAATTAATTTTGAATTGACCAAATCCTTCAATATCTATTGAGTTTCTATTTATATGGATTAGATTGAGTTATGTATGACTTTCTTTAGGTAGAGGCAGGTCTAGGGTATAATTAGGATCCATTCCACCCACCAAGCAGAACCCCAGTGTGCACAGATGCAGAGGGATGAAGAGGCTTTGCAGGAGCTATGGAAATTTAAGGGCCCGCTGCAAGCAACCTGCAGAAGATGAATGAACCCCTCGGATTTTACGATGTGTTCTAGAAAGCAAACCTGATACTGTGGGATTGCCTGGCCTGCCCCATACTCTGCACCTACTTTAAAGGCATGAAGTAATGAGAATCAGATGGAAGAAAGAGCTTGGCAGAGCAATTTTTGTGACCGGTAACAGATGCCAGATCGGGGGCAGGCCAACGTAATTTGAGGGCAATTCCCCAATGCAGTCAGCCCATCTGGAAAATTAAGTTACATGATGTATCATAGAAATCAGATTAGAGGGACCGTCACTGGCCCAGCTGCTGCCTTGCAAGGCCTGAAGCCTGCAATTGTCTAATGTATCCTATGAAGTAAATCCTCAGAATGATGCATAGGTCAGGGAAATGGGAGGATGGCCTTCTGTACATGCCAAGAGCAGCGTGCATTGTAATATTATGTATACTGCAATGATCTCATCCATACAACGTTGTGCAGCATAGGGGATCTCATCCAGGAAACATTGTATATAACTAGAATACAATATCTATTATATGCAGAATTATTAATATGTAGAGTAGAGGATCTCATCCATGCAACATTGTATATAACTGCAATAAAGATATCACCTATACAACATTGTGTATATCCGGCATAGGTGATCTCATCCAGGAAACATTGTGGAATACAACATTTAATATTTGCAGAATTATTAATATGTAGAGTGGAAGATCTTATCCATGCAACATTGTGTATAACTGCAATAAAGATATCACCTATACAACATTGTGTATATCCGGCATAGGAGATCTCATCCAGGAAACATTGTGGAATACAACATTTAATATTTGCAGAATTATTAATATGTAGAGTGGAAGATCTTATCCATGCAACATTGTATATAACTGCAATAAAGATATCACCCATACAACATTGTGTATATCTGGCATAGGAGATCTCATCCATACAACATTGTATCTAACTGGAATACAACATCTAATATATGTAGAACTATTAATATGTAGAGTGGAGGATCTCATCCATGCAATATTGTGTATATCTGGCATCATTGGAGATCCCACCCAGGATACATTGTATAAAACTAGAACACAACATCTAAAATATATAGAATTGCATAGATGAGATCCTCTACTCTACTATATATATATATATATATATATACACACATACACACACACAACAACATTGTATACATGTGATAGGAGATCTGATCCAAGAAGCAGCACATAAATACAAAATCTATATCATTGTATATTACTGGCATAAGAAATCCCATAAAAGAAACATTGTATATATGTGGAATAGTGAATCTTATCCATGTAACATTGTATTGAATGGGGATAAAGGATCTCACCTATGTAACATTGTAAATATCTGGCATAGGAGATCCCAGCCATGCAACATTGTATAGAACTGAGACATGAGATCCCATTCATGAAATATTGCATAAAACAAATACAAGATCTATGTAGTATTGTATACAACTGGCATAAGAAATCTCATTACTGAAGCATTATATTTATGTGGAATAGAGAATCTCATCCACACTGTATATAATGAGGATAATGGATCTCATCTATGTAACATTGTATACACCCGGGAAATGAGATCCCAACTGTGCAGCCTGTATTTATTTGCAACACAAGATCTCATCCATGCAACATTGTATATAACTGCAATATAAGATCTTCTCTATGTAGCTTTGTATATCACTGGCATATGAAATCTTATAAATACAATATATAAATCTGGAATGGAAGATCTCATCCATGAAGCTTTGTGTATAACTAGTATATAAGATGCAACTTTGTATACAAGCAGAATAGAGGATCTCATTCTTGTAACATTGTATATAATGGGAACGTAAAACAATCTATGGAGCATTATGTATTACTGGGATAGAAGATCTCATCCATGAAACTTTGTATACAANTGGAATTGAGGATTTCATTATTGTAACACTGTATATAATTGTAATATATATATATATATATATATATATATATATATATATATATATATATATATATATATATATACACATACACACACACACATAATAAAATCTTAGCAAAGTATCATTGTATATTGGTGGAGTAGAGGATCTTAATATTGTAATATTGTATATCAATTGGTGTAAAAGTTCATAATATTATATCTTCACTATAAGATCTCACAGGTGTTATGTTGTGTAGAAGAGGTTGGTGTTTAATAAATAAAAGTTACAAGTATTATTATTGAATTGTATATACCAGGAATATGACATCTCATGCATGAAGCATTGCATATATCTGCAATATAATCCTATCCATGTAACTTTTTATATATCTGATATATACAATGACAGAAATGTAGCATTGTATAAATCAGGAATAGGATCATGTAGCATTGTATATATTAGAATTGTAAGATATTGTTCATATCTGGTATATAGAATAATAGAATAATATGAATATAACATTGTATAGTTCTGGAAGAATATTAGACCTGTATAGACCCGGTGTAATAATTCTAACTTCATGTAGAATTGTACAGATCTGGAATATACAATGTAGCATTGTATATGTCAGGAATATAAACCCCTCTCCATATAGAACGGTTTATATCTGATAAGCTTATCCTTGTTGCATTGTATAGAAACTCTCCATGTAACATTGTATGGATCTGAAGTAATAAATCCCCTTCATAGTGCAATGTATAGATTTAAAATAGAATTGTATTAATGATAAAAAAAAAGTTTTATTTTTAGTGTTTTTATTGGTGGAGCTTAGCTACATAATGACTATTTATAATATACAAAGATTTAGGATTTACAATAATGATACCATAGTGCATAGACCTATAGAATTACTATTTATAATATCTAACAATGATGACTCCTATACATAGATTTCATCTACACAATCCCCATTTATACAAATGAATTATTTATATGAATTTATCATTTTAAATATTGATCCATATGGATGGACTTCTACATAATTCCCATTTATCTGCTGTAGGTATCCATATTGGTAAATAAATGGTTAAATCAGAGAGAAATAATTTGAATACTTTATTGAAACAACCAATAAAAACAGAAAGTTTGCTACATGTGTTATACCCTCTAATATGGAAGAAGTGATCAATATTAAGCGCTGGATTTGTCCAATGCCCTGTGGCCCTAATTCACACAATTAGCGCTTAGAAAAGGAATGCCATGTGCACATATTTTGTACTTTTGTTTCCAGGTGCTAAAATGTATTGCAAAGCAAAGCAGTGTATTGAGATATATAGCAGACCTTCCATGCATATGAATGGGACACTTCCCTGCCAGATCCCTGGCTTTAGGGTATGAAAACAAGTTTACAATATTTAATGTAATCAATGACCCCCTTTGTGTCCTGGGAGGTGCAGGGGACATCACAGGTGTCAGAATTCTGCCTCCCCGGCACAAGTTAGAAGCCAGAAGGGTTTATTGCAAAACGTTTCCAATATTTGTTGCATACGTTTACAATTTTCAAAGGCTGTGGATGACACCGCCGCTGCAACATTCCCCCTACCCCAGGCCCAAATCACCTGATAAAAGCTTTATTCCCACATTGTGGCCCTGAATGGTGCATAGAGGACTGTATACCAGACCAAAAATCAGCAACAACTGATAAGAAGAAAGGGATGGGGGGATTTGGTTCTAAAAGAAGACCATTCATTTCATATGTGGGGCAGCTGGGTGCTATGTCACTGTGTGGAACCAGTGGTCTCTCTGCAGAGGTCCGACATGCTAGACCTGTAGCTTTCCAATGCTGGTTAAGGACAGTCATTTCTTATGTTTGCTGACATTGTTCTTTGATGCACCTGGAAAATACTAAGCTGATTTCAACTGAAAGTTCAATTGAGCGTTATGAAAACACAAATTTCTGTAGGAAATAATAATAATAATAATAATGCACTTTGTGTATTCAATGTGTCTGTATATCCCCAGGCAGCAGAAGTGCCAAGGTTTGGTTCTCAGTCCATCTCCATTTGGGCTCATCAAAGGGATCCTGCCAGTATATTCGGGTCTATCAGTCTTAGAACACACAAGTGGATCCTCAGCCGATTCTGAGCCTGACTGAGCGATCCAATCTATACTCCAATGGTAATGCATTGGTCCAAAGTCCTAAAAATTAAAACATGCTTCTATGATCATTTGCTGTTTATAGAGAAAGTGATCGGAATTCTGATCGAGAGTCCAATCAGATAAAGCTAATAGTTTGTCGATATTTACCTAATTCCTTCAATTAATCAGGAAACGAGGGGGGATAACAAAAAAGGGCCCCTGGGGTGCTTGCCCCAAATGTACAACATTCCATCTCCCTGTACCCCTTGTCATTCTGTCAACTGGGCCAATTGCTTAATTTACCCCCCAAAATAAAAATATCCCAATCCACAACCAATAGAAACCCAAAAATCAATCTCTTCTATTGGGTTGGCTATTACCTTCCCTTCGGATCTGATTGTTTAATCAGTTATTTATAACTCCATCCATAGAGAGGTTACAAATAAAGCTTGTTGTATTTGCCACCCCTGTGGTATCAGACGGCACGGAGGTGTAATGAGCCCCGCACACAATCTGCCCCTCAATGGATTCTCAGAACAACAGTAGCCAGCTGCGGTTTAATGTTATCAGACGTTCAATTTTCCATAAATGTCTCTGGAAAAAGTTTCTAGCTAGTAAAATGAAATGACAGATGTGGATAGTTGGATCCTGATAGCGAGTATTGAGATTATCCCAGGTGGGCGCATTCACTCCATATGTAATGCACTAATAGGATAAACATCTGCCCCAGATGTGTGAATATCAAAGGGCCGGACATGGTGCGGGGCTTACATGGGCCACATCAGGGGGATTCTTACACAAAGCCTTCACACCATAGATTCACCTGTATGGCCTATTGTATTAAAATGACTGAGAGGTCTGTAGAGATTCAGGGGGCGGATGGTGGGGCCAACATATTGCACCAACTGTTGAACACCATGCAAGACCATCCTGCCAAAATGACAGCTTACTCCGTTCCATTGCACTAGGGGTGAATAATCCTTAGCACTTTGCTTTCAATCTTACAGCCTCTTTGCAAAGGACATTTTTTTTTATAACAAAATATATTAACCCTATTCTAACTTTTTTATTGCTTTTTCCTTTGATCCCCCAGGCTCCTCCCCCAAGCAACAGGCTGTAGCCTATCGTGTTCTATCGTGATCAAGGGATCTGCGGATTAAAGGTAAGTGTGATTTTTTTATTTCTCAGCTCAGTTCCACTTTAAGGTGAGCAGAGCCGCTGAGAGAATGACTTCAGTAACTTTGCTATGGACTTTGAGGATAAATTTCTCCATAGTACCTGCAGCTACAGAGGTCATAACAAGCTTATGTAAAGCTCTCCTACCCTAATACATAAATACTTGAATGTTCATAGCCTGGATTACTTAGAAGAACTGAGCAGTGAGGTAATAAACAGTGACCTTAACATTGTATGAGCTAAGTATAGCATAGGACAGGGGCATTTACCAACTTTATCCACTTTTAGGCATCCACAAGGGAATGCCTACCATATGCAATATGATGGATCACAATATGTGAATGTAGTCTTCTGCATATAAGCTGAAATATAAAATGTGCTTAAAAGCTTTTGCCCTGGAGCAGCTGTAGCTGCAGGCAATGAGCAAAAAAAGTATGAGCGCTGCACAGACGTAAGATTATCGTCCAATATCGGCCATGAGCCAATTATCGGACTAGAACCATTGGACATGTGTACGTAGCACTAGAGGGAGGTTCCTCTAGTCCAACATCGTATCAGCCATCTATCACCATGGTCATCCATTAAAGGGGACAGCAGCACATTTCCCCTTCTGACCACTGATATCCTAGCCAAATAAAGAGACCCCCTGTCAGCTTTCTTTGACCCCTGGGGAGGTATTGCCTTACTATTTTTTCCATTGATACCAGGACAGAAACTTCGAATATTGGGGTGACCAATGCTGGAAAACACAATTTACAATCAGAGATTCCAGCCTTTTCCGTTGCAGGGTAAATATTGGTGACATAAATATATTAGGAACCCTAGCATGAACAGTCTGCCAAATCTGCTAAAATTCCACCAGGCAGCGGATTTACCGATGGCCCCCCTATCGTAATATCAGGCAGGTTCATGAAGGATCCCAGAAAATGAATTGTGCATAGAGTATATGGGTAATGGGTGGAATATTGGTCCTTTAATGAGACATGCAGCCTCAATGGGAAGAAGGGAAGGAGTAGAACTTGTGCCTTTGGTTTGCTCAGTTTGAAATGCGATCTCTGATAAGATGACTTAAGTGGGCTTCTCAATCAAGCCAGACCATCGGTGGTAGAACTGCTGGAGCTGCAAAGCGTGCCACAACCACACCCGATAACCAGATGCTGAATGGTCACTAAGTAAAGGCCAAAAATGTAACACGTCATTGTTGTGGTGCACGGAAAGGGCCACAAGAATTTTAAGTAAAAGTTATGCATAGTGTAAAAATATGATTCTGATGGTAAAAATCCCACAGCAAAAAAGCTTTGAACATTTTCAATTTATAGAAGAAAAATATAAAAATCTTGAGTGAAATTTTTACTTTAAGCCCAACTCCAAGCTGAGTTGTTAAACAATTGTGGTGTCTCCTACAAAGGGGCCAAAGCTTGGAGTTGGGCTTTAATTCATACAATGGAACTGTGGGGGTTGGAATTCTTACTGGACAAGAAGAAGAGATCATGAACAAGGGAGGATGAGATGCATCAAGCTGTATATTGCATTTGCAAAAATTTTATAAAGTCTGTATGTAACATAACATAATATATCATAAAATAACATAATATAACACATAATAATAATATGATATAATATACAATATACCACTAAGTTACATTCAGAATAGGAAAAGATAATGCTGATCTTTGGGCAAATGTCGACCTTACCATCCCTTCTAACTGATCACTGCCATAAAACAATAACAACTATAAACCCCTAAAATACTGAAAGCTGTGGTCACATGGTGCTCCAATTCCAAGGTGGAGAGGGTCCTTCTTTGGTGGTGGTCACCACTTGCTATGTGATGTGAATGTTTCCTATTGGCTATCTAGCAGAAGGGTTCTCCAGGGACCCAGAAAAAGAAGTCTGCAGCAGTGGCATCGGCACAAAGGGACAATAGGGGACCAATTGATGTGGGCACATCTGCAACACTAAATAAGTGGTCCCCACATCCAAAAACCCTTTTAACAGGGTAGAACCCTTAATAAAACCTCCAGGTCATCAGAAATTCAGAATTATTAAATTCACAGATCACAGTATATTAGTTTGGTGGTCAGTGGGAAGAATTTCTCTTACATTGCTGGCCAGTGGGAAGAATGTCACCCTTACAGATAGCCAAAAACATCATTGGTGTTACTTGCACTGACCTGAGAGGTGCAAACTGCTCATTGCTCCAGGAACCCCCAGCAACCTCTGGAGGAACCCTGGTTGAGAGACCAGGCCCTAAAACAATGCCAGTCAGGGACTTATGGGCACCATATGTAGGTAAGTACATCTATTTTCAAGAATAACAAAGACATGATTGTTTGGTAAGAATGGGGGTATGTCATGGGTAGGGTGGATGATAGTGGTAAAGAGCGGGGGTTGCAGAAGTCTTTATTGTGATTGGACCCCTTAGTCCATAGGTTTTGTAGCCCCCTCCCTCCTCAGGATCGCTGTTTGGTAATTGGTTTCCTTTTCCTGAATTTGGAGCCCAGCAAAACTAGATCGTATTAGAAGATATTCCCTTATGCATGAATGTCACCACCAGCGACATTCACAGTTAGGCTGCTTAAGACCTGTGCTGACAAGGTCTATGGGGCCCTGGTGTGAATGTAGGATTCTCATGTAAGGGGGACTTGACATAAAGGGGGACTGATGTAAGGAGAGGCTGGGATGTGAGCTCAAATGTAAAGTGAGAGGGACTCTGATTTTAAGGGGGCAACTCTAATGTAAATGGGGGGCTGCAAGAGTCTGCAGCAGTGGCATCAGCACAAAGGGACTATAGGGGACCAACTAATGTGAACACAACAAAAATCACCACTGGGGTCCATAGATCTGTAAATATCGGACCATTAGGGGTGGTGCTGTTGCTGCAAAGGAAAGAGGGGGCAGGTCTGAATCCTTCATCGGGTCCAAAGGTCTATAGCTACACCACCAATGAAATAGGATTTAATATTTGCCTGGATTGGATTATAAGGTGATTCGATTTTACCTAGATCTGTATATGTCGAAACACAAATCCGAATTTTACAGCAATAAAAATCAGTGGCGGAAAAGTTCTTTCCAAAGGAAATATGGATGTTCCATCCTTCACAATGAAAACATTGTACAGCTGGAAATAGACATCGGAAAATATGGAAACACAAATAATGGCTTATTATCTGATTTTATGCTGCTATCTTCTTCTGTCAGCAATCAGAAGCAATTGTAACAAGAACTAAAAATGAATGAAAAGTAAACAATAAATGCAATGATCGGAGCAAGCCAAAAAAACAGGAAGAGATGACAGTACGGGGTAATAAATGGGATTATTCTGATATATTCTATGTAATATAAAAAGAAGTTAACACCAACAATCACCCAAATATCTAATGCTCACATACATTGGACCCTGGCACAATGCATGGGGGCATTGGATGTTTGGGTGATATTACATAGATTTCTGGGTTACAAAGAAATCAGTGGGTCAGATAACTTTGGATGTACCCCAAAAAAAGAGGGAAGACATAGGCGTTGCTATTGCTAACACTGCTGCAACCTGTGAAAAGCCCTTCAGTTATAGCCATGCACACACAAACACATGCTAACATGCACAGCTACACAAACACCAACACACATACTGTACACTAAATACACATTTATTATTATTATTATTATTATTATCATTAATACACAGGATTTATATAGCGCCAACCTATTACGCAGTGCTGTACATTTATCTGATCTGGAACCCTGAACCCCAGGCATCTTCTGTGCCGTGCTTCCTTCTGCTGTTTTTCGGAATTGTTTTGGCTTTTAAGCATTTGTATTCATAACATTTTCACCTGCTTTGTGTTTCATTTCTTTGGATGTAGGTGTATATTACCTGTATGCAAAATGGGTCACATGTACCCACATTGCCACTTCAAAAAATCCAGACTTAATAATGTTGGAACTTTAATACCCTTATTATACCCTTTATCATATGAAATTCCCCCACCTACTAGATTGTAAGCTCTTCTGGGCAGGGTTGTCCCCTCCTCCTGTATCACTGTCTGTATTAGTCTGTCATTTGCAATCCCTATTTAATGTACAGCGCTGCGTAATATGTTGGCGCTATATAAATCCTGTTTAATAATAATAATAACAATATCATAGGCAGCATTTTTGCTATGTACCCTGGTTTGGATGAAGAAGCCTTCATTTGTTAAATTTATTAGCTTTGTGCCTTTGTTTTGTATCCTTTATGATTATAAGAAGGATATATTTACTCAAGTTTTAGATGCTGTTATTATTTGTGTAAGTGCCTCTATGCCCGGTCTATGGGCATGAAAATATTACATAATAACAAGCAGTAAAAGGCATTTAAAACGAGTCTCAGACCTCTTATAGAGCTTGCTAGGGGTTCCTGGCAAAGCTATGGATGATTGACCTTGTTGTACCAAAGATAGTAGCCAACACTACTGCAAGGTCAGCAGAATGAATCCAATGAATTGGCAATAGTTCTCTTAGACCTAGAATTTAAAACGAGCCATCTCCAACCTCCCTAGCTGCTTTTATTGTGGCGTTATTCATTCTTAAAGACACTAAAGACTTAAAAGTCTGGCTTTAGAATACTCTAACCGCTTAGAATCAACTGATGGTTGTTTATATTAGAAGATTGGCAGCCTTAGGCCTTGGCACCCATTACTGCTTCCTAACCACAGGTAGCAGTGCAATTGTATTAGCTCACCTGTGGCTATTCATAGTGAGTGAATAGAGTAATTAGAGACAACTCAATGAGTGCCCATCAAAATAATGCCAAGGGGTTTTCTTCTTGAATGGACATTATATCAGCATTTGTCCATCAAGGATCAGCTTCCTGATCACCTGTGTGATCCAAACCTTTTATTGCCCGTGCAGTGATCTTTGGATATTAATTTCTTTACAGTGTTTATAGATACGGAGATGACTGAGAGATTTTTTAGGAAAAAAGTCAGAATATTTAAATCCGGGTACAGATTCACTTTCAGTTCTCACTTGTTATAACAAATCTTAGGCAGAGGTACCATTGATGGAAAGTCAGCATTCATCATTATTTTATAACTCTCGGCTCTAAGGATGAATATTCTCACTTTCTCAGCTCAAATCAAATTTGCTCATGACTGGTGGCCTTAAGGGAAATAAAGGGAATTCTAACTCCTGAAACTTTAATGTGTCATGGCCCTTATGTCTGAATTTATGTAATGATATTTTCTGCACAGTGAACAAGAAAGAAACCTTTTTCCGATGACAAGATATGATTTGAGTTTAATATACAAGGTATGTCAAGTTCCAAAAAACCAAAGGCTGCATTGTGTATGGTAATTCAGGAAATTTCCTTAGCAAGCTGATGGAAAGAAGTGGAAAGTTAAGGTCCCACTCAAATAAGAATGGAAAAGGAAGATTTGTAATGCACGGAGGAGTCACAGCTTACCTGCCCCGGGCTTCAGCCATATATCCATGGCTATAATGCAGCTTCAGCCGGCTAACCTTTGTCTGTAGTCTGCTAACCTGAGAATCATTTTTGCTTTTTAAAGTCAGCTGATCTCCATCTTTGTTGTCTCTCACATCCTGAAATAACAAAGTATTAGGGCTAAACCAAACTGAAGGTAACTGTGGCCAAAGCTCCCCTATGGCTGTCCATATTGAATGAATGGCGCGGTTGAGGGCACCCAATGCAACCCTTTGATGACGGCCCATCAACATCATGCTGGTGGAGCGTTTTGGTGGCACCCTATCATCCATCTCAGCACAGTGGCCACTCCGCCTGTATGAACTAAGCCTTAAACTTCATTTAAACCTTAAACCTTAAGCCTTAAACCTAAAACCTTAAAAAGTTAAATTTGAAGGGTGCTCAACCTAGAAAATCTAAATTTACATGGAGCAGTTTGGAGCGGCCATCCTGCCCCCTTAATTCTAGCCATCGCTAGCATCTACCCACCCCCAGCTTGCCCTAAGTCCAAGCCTTTACCCCAGGAATGAAAAAGAGAAAACTTTTTTTAATTAGCCCTAATAGTCCCTAATTTACATAACAAATTCTGCCTGCAGCTACCCACTATGTCTGTCCTGAGAGACATTGCCTGTAGCAGCAAGGAAACACTCCTTAAGTATTAAGGTTTTTCTTTGGCTCCTGGATAAGGCATTCGGGTCAATTTGGATTTTCCTATCACCTAGGAAATTTATCTTCATTATTGATAAAACAAGCAGCCTCAACAAAACTCCAAGGAAGACAGTTTGGAAACGCGCAAAGCTACAAGACGCTACATTTTCTCATTTTATTCTTTGGGATATATAGGGAAATCCTTGTATAGTAACAGTCATATATCCCATGATGGTATTGGGACTGACCTCTTTATCAATGATGTGTATATTTTGGATTTATTGATAGACCTAATCTGCATGCTTTGTTTCACAATATAATTTTATTTGCTGCCTGAAACTCCAATCTTCTCTGTATATATTTTAGCCCTTTGCGTGGGGTCGGCTTTATTAATGTACTAGGAGGAAGGCGAGTTACCTTTATCCTGCTCTATACTATATAACAAATGCAATACTTTAGCATGGGTATAGTATTTGGCTAAGCTTGCAGTACAACTACCACTTCCGTACTCCTGTGAGCCAGATCGGTAGTTGAGACCCTACATGTATCACCCCACGGGTGGCCGCCATTATTCTACCAAATGTTGAAGGTTCATTATGAACCCGCGGAGCAGTTGAGGCAGCTGAGCAGCCTTTCCAGACCCTTAACCTTAACCTAGCTCTTTTTTTCATTATATAGTCCCTTTTTACAGGGTGTATACACCTTGTAAGGGTGTATACTTGAGACCGGCCATTCTCAGCCAAGGTTCCAATAAACCCTAGGGTTCCTCCAGAGCTTGCTAGGGGTTCCTGTGGATGACTGACCTTGTGATGGCTGAATAGTTCTTGAGCCAAAACTACTGCAAAGTCAGCAGAATGACACCAGATATCATTTTATCTGTCATTAGGGTGACATTTAGACCACCATTGCAAGGGGGGCTGACCAGTTGACCAATAATGTAAGAGACATTTCCCACTGGGGTCCAATGAATTGGCAGGGAGACCTGGAAATAACCAAAAGGGTTCACAAAAAAGTAAAAAAGTTGATAAAAACTGCTTTAGACCAATAAGAGGGACAAATAATGGATCAAGAGGGACCGTCTCTCCAAATAGGATCCAGTTGGGGGCAACACAGCTTGGTTGACATTGGATGGCAGTGAATTAGTGGTCAATTCAATGACATGAACCATTCACCCAGTAATTTCTGCATTACTGTCACCCAGGAAGCCCAGACATTTCCCTGATTTCTCTTAAAATAGTAAAGAGCAATAAATAGATCTTCTTTGTTCTGGAATGATCTCTCATGAACATTGGATGTAGAATTAGCACAAAGTAAGTGAGGATCATCAGTTAGGTGGAAGGATGGGAGTCTGGGTGAGTCAAGTGGCTCTTATCTGCAGTCACATTGTAGCTTTCTAAATTTAGAATTCTAATAGATGGCTTGCAGTAAATGTACCACTGAAGTCCACACTTCACCCGGGGCCGATAACGCACACAGCTCCAGGGTGCGGCAATAACAACCTGCAGGATTCTACCAGTCCAGTGCTCGTAATCCTTTGGAAATCTCTTAAAACCAACTCATTATGTGACAGATGACCACATCGGAACAATGACCCACCTCGGCTTACACAAATAGCAGGTTGTCAGGAGGCCTCCAGTGGGTTCAGGTGCTCCATATATAATTCACACTGCGTCCCAGCAAACAACTTCCATTGGCTGGGAGTCATAGATTATCCCTGCTCCAATTTACTGCAGAAGTTTCATTGTAACGAATGTCATCGACCTGGCTGAATAATGATAGAAACACCGTCTCCAGCTGGAATCTAAGCATTCTAAGCCGGAGGTAAAGCTGAATTTATTATATTGTGCTCCTTGCCAGGTATAGAGATCTGTGGTTCCTCCAGAGGTTGCTGGGGGTTCTTCGAGCAATGAGCAGTTTGCACCTCTCAGGTCAGTATAGGTGACCCCAATGATCTTTTTGGCTATCTGTAAGGGTGACATTCTTCCCAATGGCCAGCAATGTAAAAGAAATTCTTCCCACTGACCACCGTAAGCTGTGCATATAAAAGCAAGAAGCAATACATTAAATAAACCAATTGTACGGAAAAGGAGCAAGCTGATTGGAAGAGAGAGAAGAGTGACAGAACAATGAGCTCATCACTATGCAGCTTCCACTGTCCACTCACTGGCAGGGGGCGGGTCCTTGATGTCCTGGGCTCAGGGAATTGGGTTTAGAAGTTTAGTCTTAGTCTTGGGTTTAGTCTGGCCCCAGACTGAGGACGTCTAGCTGCAAAAAAAAGCAGTGCAGGGAAATATCTGAATTGAAGAGGAAAATTACATTAAAAAATATATTTGTTACTTTATATGATATTTAGTTTTTTTTTTTTTTTTTGCTTTTCTTGCAGTTTTTTTCCTAGATTTCTCTTTTTTTTTTAACAAAATGCATTTTTAATTTCAGTCTATAGGAATAATATGTCACTGTAGATCAATAAAGAAGCTGAACAGTACAAGAAGTCAGATAAAAGCAGTACTCCTTCTGCTGACGTCCATGTCTTTATCTGCATCCTTAAATTTCCTGATATCCTTAAACTACTTATATTACCCAGCTTGTCTTATCATAGCCGTACACACGGTGACATTGCCACCCTGTCATACTCAGGAAAATCCCCTTAATGTAATATAGCTTTGAAGTGGCATTAGCACTTCATTACTGTTTATCATATTATATTCATTCTGGAGAGAAAATGTGATGTGAATCTCTGATAGCCAGACTTTCTCACATCGACCTTTCTGCAGAAATGAAAAGTTGGAATTAATCGTTAATGCAGAATATAAGAAACCTAAATGCTGTGAGTACTAAAAAAGTAAAATTTATTCTAAATGGATGAAGTCAGTTATCTATAAGGTGAGCATAGCTAGGTGAAGATATCCATGAATGGAGAAAGGACAACCAGGAGGACAGCAATGGTGACACACGGGACTTGTACTGGAACGTTTGGCAACCCCAAGATGAGATAACCTGGACATGCAACAAGCAATGGATGGAAGAAAGTCTCATGATCATTAACTTTAACCCTATGGGCAGAATTTGGATCTGGGCCATCTGTTCCAAGGCATCTCATTGATGGTCTTCTAACTATAGATCCATGGGCCCAGTACTAAGTTCTCTCTTGCTGCTCCCATTATTCATCCTTCCCACCATTTCTCTTCTGCTGCATCTCTTTTCAGTTCTCTTCATTGGCTTCCACATCATCTTAGAATCAAATTCATCTCCTGTGCTTTGCCTTCAATTCCCTCCACAGCCATTGTCCCACTTACCTTTCTGACCTGATAAAAAAATCCACCCCTAGCCGCTCTCTCCGCTCCTCCAATGACCTACTAATGACTTCCACACTCATAACCTCATCACACGCACGGATACAAGACTTCTCTAGAGCTGCCCCGACTCTCTGGAATGGTCTTCCTCATTCTTTTCGGGTCGCTACTACACTCTATCCTCAAATCTCATCTGTTCACCCTCACCCACCCATCTTCTTCTGTCTCCTAAACCCTCACTACTTCCCACCATTCCATATCCCCCTCCTATTGTGTGATACTTCCTTTGGGTCAGGGTCCTCTCCTCCTCCTGTGTCACTGTCGTATCTGTTTGTCATTTGCAACCCTTATTTAATGTACAGCGCTGCATAATATGTTGGCGCTATATAAATACAGTTATATTATAATTTTGAACAAGGTTCTTCGTATCAGGAGGCCTTTGCATCAGGAGCGTCTATTTACATCAGAGTTCTTCCCTTTACAATTTGAGCCCCCATTCTAATGAGGACCCCAGATTTAAATAGGAGCCCCCTGTTCACACCTGGACCTTCTCCTTCTCCTATCTATCTATCTATCTATCTATCTATCTATCTATCTATCTATCCCTCTATCTATCTATCTATCTATCTACCTATGAGCATTATGATCAGGGATCAGAACAGAAGACAGAATTGTATTTTATTATTTTTTGTTCTTATATATATGGCACCATAGAATATTTATATTTGTAACATTGAGTCCCCGGGTTTTTGGGACTCTCTGGGCCCTGGAGGATAATAAGGAACCAATGTACTGTTCTGGCAAGTGAGCGGTGATTCTGTCTACTATAGCAGCTGGTACTGGTAAACTTACAATATTTAATCCTAACACATCTAATAAAGCCGTTAAACTATTTGTTTTTCCTGCTAGCTACAAATTATTTCACCTAATTGATGCTGATTAACAAGTAAGAAGTGTTTTCCTGACTCTGACGAAGGATGGGTGGCACCCAAGAGATACAGAGATTTATCTATCCCAGACCAGTAATGGAAAATGTAACGTTCTGTAATCCCTACAAAGTTCCACATCATTTTAATGTATGATTCCTGCCAATGCAATAATTACTGTTTTTTTATTGCTAATATGTAGCCTCCAAAGCTTAAGCTGTTTTAGTTCAGATCTGGCTTCCCTATACGTGTTCTTCGGTATTGGTCAAGTGAGGAAAACCTCCAAGTGTTCTATTGATAAAGCAGTGAATCTTAAATGTATTAAATCTTCCAGGTCCATGTGTATCAATGGCAGTACCTAATTCTCCACCAATGTGAATGTCAGATTCACTGCTTTAAAAATAAACTTTAACGTGAGATATTGAGAAGATGGAAGAGGTGAGATGGTTTATGGTCCATGGGGATAAACTATTGTGTGTGGTTTAATAATAGTAATAAAACAGATCATCGGCTGATAAGTAATAGAAAAAAGAAATGATCAATCCATTACAAAGGGAAACTGACTGATAAAAGGGCTTTACAAGGACGGCTTTGCAGAAGTTACAGGTTGGTTGGACCACCATCAGCAGATGCCCAATGTTCTATAAGTAAAATGAATTGGAGGGTTATCCCATTTTTTTGTTTTTGTGGTTGATCCTCCATTCCCAGACCTTGGTTGGTTGTCCTTTCAATACTTTACATAAACACACGCCTGTGCTGGTCAACCAATATGGACAAACGTGAACATCACCGGAGGAGGCTAAGGTTACATTAGTCACAGCACCGCTTTCCAATCATCCATAAAAGCGTCAGATAAGAGCCCGCATGTGAGCGGTACATTCACCGCCATTGTTGTCCTCTTGTGGCTGCTCTGCTGATCCAATAACTGAACGCAGAACTGTGACTTCTCAATTTAAAAAAAGTCCTGCAGCATTTAATTGCAATTACAACTTTTCTTCTTCTGGAATGGTCTCTGTCTGTTCCTGCCAGTAAAGTTCCCCCCAATACAGCTTTTTATAATGCAGTGACAACCTGCTGCTGTGATAATAAAGCAGCATTGTCACCTCCGTTTAGGCTGTGCCTGATTGCCCTATGGTAGAATAGGAAGACGTTGTAGGGGGCGTGGCTATCAGTTTTGTCCACTAGTTGTAGCTTGCAGCTGGCCACACCCTTCCCCTGTGCTGGAACCCTCCCATTGGGATCTGCAGTGTCTGGGAAGGGAGAGATTAGACACGAAGGAGAATTTGGCCAAGTGAAGGAAGTTTTTTCTTTAGTTTATGAAGCTTGAGTATCCTGTAACAGGATTTGAAACCTATATAAATACCAGACTGACAAGTACTCTGATGTTGGAGTCCCAGATAATATTGAAACTAAAGACAGCCAGCTAACTAGTCAGTTGGGTGGGTGGAGCAGCTGGTACATCGCTCCGGGACCTATGAAGCTCATGGGGGCCCATAATTTGTATTATAATTTGAACACTTGTTGATTTAATATTTATTGTATTAAGAGAACTTTTGCATACAAGATCACGAAGCGTTGAGTGATTGTGAAGAAATAGAAGGCCGTGACAATGACAAACTACTTTTGAGTGACATATTACGGTGCATTCAAGATTCAACAAACAAAAACTTGCGAAAGTGACTATCAGCGAGTGTTCATTCCTAGCTTCAAACTTATTTATTCCTCCATTCTTTCCCGACGATTCCCGAAGAAGAAGAAAACGGACATGAACCGTGCTGATTCATCATGGACTGCAACAAAGACTTTACAGGACAACCAAAGAAAAAATAATTCCATAGGTAAAGTTCCCTATAAGTGCTGTAATTGTAACAAAAAGGACCCAATCACATTGCGTGGCATTTGTCTACGTTATCGAGAGATTTGAGACTATAAACGGCTTGGTGGATAGCAGACTTTATTATTACATTTTTACCCATACATACTTATCGAAATGTATCAATGTAATCTACAATTGTTAGAAATAAATAATAATATACACAGATACATAAGTGTAGAATTTTGTATAAGGGCCCACACCCCTTCTTTGTACCGGGCCTGGATTTTCTCTCAACAGCCCTATAACTTGTATATTCCAAAGATCAATGGCAGAATTCTATTTTTTATATTTCATTTCTTTATGTGTCCCCCGAATCTCTGCGTATATAATATGGCGCAATCTTTCTTTTTCCATTTACCAGTAAATAAATGTTTGTCTGGATAACGTCCTCAAGGCATTTATGGGAATCTAATGTAGAAATCACCAAGGACGTCAATGACATTTGGGAATTCTCTTCTAAAGGGTTGAATTTACTGCGTAAATCTGTGTTTGATGGGAGTGATTTTCCCATAGAACCCATCTGCTGTCAATCTTCCTGTAGACGATAATGTAGCAGCGACCTTGTCACCAGCACCCTCCCGGCTTGAGGCTTGTCGGCCCGCGCAGGGGCCCAGCAGCTGCAGGATTTCTTCTATAAAACAAATAAAAGTTGTCTGCAAACTTCAACTTTTTTACTTAGCATGAGTTAAAAATAAGTTCTAAGGGAGTCCAAACAAATCTCCCAGCCCCCACTGCTTTCATTTTGAGTCACATAAAATATAATTATATATAATCTATCAATTTCACCAAAAACCGCACTGCAGCCTAGAAAAGTACTGCAGCAAGTATTGCTTGATAAAAAATGTATAACATACTCATTAACCCATTGGTGTGACTCCAGGCGGTGGTGCAATGTAGCAAACACAACGGGGAGCATCGTGTCCCTAAAATCTCTGTGCAAGGACAACCTGAACTTCAGCAGTATAGAAGAATGAGCAATGCTCAATGCATGTATTTACTGAACATAATATTTATGCTTTACTGCGGGTAATCCAATATAGAAATGGATGGCTGGGGTATAAAGGGCCCTATAGTATCTACAGGACTTACTATGGGTATGGGTACACATGGGTATCCCTATAGCTCCCATCAGACCCCATTTCTCGTCTGATATGGATATCGGTTATCCGGTAATGTACAGCAAACACCCCATTTATGTTTTGTCCTTCTCCACTTGCAAATGTCTTTCCATGCTTATGGGACACATTCCCCAACCTTCTGAATATTTCTGATATTCACCCTGACTTTCACCTTTCGCATAGTTGTCCCACAGCTTGAGTTCCTACCATACAAGTACTAACGAGGCACAACCCAGCTTAGCATCGGAGATCAGACTCATTCAGGTTGGTGTGGCCATAGACACGACTTGAATTCCCAGGGTTGCCAAGGTCTTGGAGGTGGCACCCCACTGCGCTCTCTCCTTTTCACTTGCAGTACGATCATTCCTCACCCCTCATCTGTGGATCCGCTGTCGTTTGGACGACGAGCACTGTAGACACGCCAGATTCTTGTCCGATATCAGCCATGAGCAGATTGCATGTGCGTATATAGCCTTAGAGTATTCCACAATGTGATTCTATAACGCTTTGCGATTCTTGGAATAGTGAGCGGTTGTCACAGCATCGTGGAACACAAGGTTGTAGTCACTCAAGAAGTAAAAGGAAAAGATGCTGAGCAAACTTGCAATGGATTAAACACAGGACTGGCTTTGGCTGGTATTCAATCATTCTAAATTTGCAGTGTGAACAAAATAATACCTGGTGATCCTGCCATTAGCTAATAGAAGGAAGCTTAGCTGCTTACTAATGATGTCAGCCATAATAAAACATTAGTGCCCTCGCATGCCCATTGTATGAAACTGTGCAGTTGGCTCCTGGAACTAATGCAAACTGCACTACAAATATCCAGATTTGCATGTGGCTGCAACCATGACACAAATCTCAATATAGCAACTGCATGGCCAAGTGCGACTTGTCCCCTTGGGGAACCACGCTGCGATGGGCTGAAGCCATGTGCAAACAATAGTTCCCAATTATTCCCATTCATTTAAATGAGAGTGGATGAAGCCAGGTTGAGCCCGCGGTAGAAAACTGCAGCTCACCAAAGGTCTAAAACATCCCTAATTGTCCTTGGTATGTCCAAATACCCTAATGGGAGTGGATGGGACCCTGGTTTAGCCCATGGCAGAATGTTGTGGCTCTCCATGGGTCTAAAATGGCCCTAATCGTTCTTTACACGGAAAGACAATGTCCTTTCTGTTGATTTGCCCTCTTTGATGCTTTCACCCTAAACTGGCTTAGTTATAACTAAGGGTGAAATGTGGAACCTTACAAAAGGTTGGCTTTGCAGAATTTGCCTAATGTCTAGGTATGCCAGGCATAGATTTGCCCCCAGAGGGAATGCAATTAGAATTAGCATGACAACATCACCGAAGGGGTCCAAGCTGGGGCTTTGTACATCTGTGCAGCTACACTTACATATCAGTAATGGGATCCGGCTCTCAGGGTGCACAAAGCACATTTGCTTTTTGTTATTTTCCCTCCCATTGGCACAGTAGACACACAAGTGTTCAGCAGGTGAACTAACAATGACAGCCTCCTTTTCTTAGCCAACATCCTATACTTTCCCTGTTCTCGGTGTCACAACTTTTGTTGTGCCACCAATTGTGGGCTTCGGATTGTGTCAACAATCTGCTTCTTTGTGGATCAATTTTCACTTAACTGTGATATGGAATGTGTGTGAAAACTCTGCAACATTGGCAATATATTCCTAATCATGAATCCTCGTTTACTCTAGCAGTGGAGGCCAACATCTGTAACAATCTGGAGAATTGAGCCCCCAACTCGTGCAGAATTGACATAGGACCACCCCCCTCCCCTATGAAGCATTGACTTGGACCCTTGTTGGCTGAAGAGGGTTCGGGTTCCTCATGTAGTGGCACACCTTGCACCTTCATGTCCACCCCTGGCTCTTAGGGTTCCTGGGGTACAGATCTTGGAGTAAGTGTCTGTAGCCATATTAGAGGTAAGCACTGTCCATGATTCTTTTTAATTTGCACTAACTTTTCAGGACACAAATTTTCAGGACAGGCTTTTATGGGTCACTCTAGGAATGTTTGGACCAGGGAAGAAGTGGAGATGACCCTCGAGAACAGTTATAAAGGACCATGCTAATTCCGGTTCCATTTGTAAACCCCCCCATGCATAGTTTTTCTGGACTGTAGGCATGAAAGTTAGCTATACATGAATAGTCTGTGCTGAAAAACTTTCCATTCTCGGCTGATGGTGATGTATTATAGTGAGCCAACTCGAGCAACTGGGCCATCAGGTGTTGGATTGAAATGACTAGTATTGGAAGAACAAAGCAAGCAGTCATGCTGGACCTATGCTGATACAATGATGCCACCTTTATCTATTTTCAAGTTATATCTTAGCTGTTTGATATTGGATATCAAATTGGATGTTATATTGGGTTTATAGGTCTGGGGGACCCACACATGGGAAGATCCAAAACCATAATTCTTGGCTGTCCATTGACCTGTGCCTATACATCAGCTTATTGATAGCTAAGACATATTGCATCAATGTTAGGGCCTAAGGCATTTAAAGTTTTGGGTTTATGTCGATGGGCAAATGCTGGTGCATTCCTCTTACATTCAGGATGAGTTTGAGATTTAGTGCTTATTGACAGGTGAGTTTCACCAGCTTTTGACCTCTTTCTATGTGGCATCAACCTGGTTTAAACTGCCTTTGCATTCCTATTGAAGTGTAAGGACTTACAGTTGTGAAGCAATCAAAAGCCCAATGACAAAGACCTTCTGTGCTGAGAGCACTTTGAGTACAGTAGGGATGAAGTGTGCAGGGAAGAAGCAGCATAAGGAACCAATAAGTTAATACACTGACAAGAAATATGATTATATATGAGTTCATCACCATGCTTTATCTCCTATTACTGTCCATTCATAGGTGAACTGAGGAAGACCTGGGCTTAGAAGTAGTGGGCTAAATGATAATGACCCTCAGTGTGAGGACATCTAGTGCAAGAAAAAAGTACTGCAAGGAAAATCTTTGTATTTGAGGGTCTAGCAAAAGCTTTTATTTTATTATTTTCTTATCTTTTTTATAGCAGAAATTTGGCTTTAAAGGTGCTGAAAGTAGCAAACAAAACTTCTGATTAATATACCTTTGAATTTTAATAACATTTGGCAATAGATAAAAGCTTTTGTGTTAAAAAAAAATATCTTCCACTAATGCCTATTAACCTCGTCACTGACTAATTCCCCTTTGCCTGGTTTCCATGCAGGGACGGTGTAACTCCCAGTGAGGATGACATATTCCGAGGTAGGTGTCAATGTGAAGGAAATGTGGATCAGAGCAATCTGCTGAGAGCCAACCGTGCCAGAGTGCAGCTTCCATGCGAGGGACCACCTGCCACGCACGCTGACAACTTCAACACCACAGAGACATGATACAAAGGAGCTGCTAAATGAGAGCAAAACAAATTAATGGAAATGGCCTAATTAGCGTTATTAATTAAACAGCGAGCGGTCTCTTTCTTGTCTGCAGGAATCATTAGTGTGGTGGATCACAGACTGTGTTTGAATCTCCAGCTTTCATGTACAGCAAGGCCTTCTGCTGTGTGAGTCGGAAAATGTATTCCAAGATGGCCCACTAACCCCTGACAGGTATGAGAGTACATGAGATTCCCATTATGTGTGTGCATTGGGTGTCGCTATAAAAGAAATGCGTCATTGGCATCATGGGCTGACAATGATAACGGGATTGGAGGGCTGACGTGTGGAATGGAATAAAGATGACAATGGCGATGGTAAATATAGTTTACTCTGCGGGTAATTGCAGACGTGCCGTAAGCAGGAGCAGTTTACCATATGCCTAAATGTGCTCCTACTGCCCCCGTTTAGCCGTATGGGGGTAGTTGGGAACCATTTTGTGCACATTTTTGCATGCGGTTGCATTGGCTTTGCAGTTGAAGTGGTTTGTGGCATGGCTCCTGCATGTGCATTTGCATTGACCCAAATAGAGACATGTTCCAATCGCAGAGTTGCAGGATTGGAGATCTTTGCCAATACCGTGCCAATAGTCCCTTGTAGTGCTCTGAACTGTACCAACTACCACCCCACTAAACAACACCACAAAGTTATATAGTTGACTCCCAGACTCATGTAGGAGCACCTAGGATTGGCCAACCAGACATTTTTAGATGAAAAGAGGCCCAAGGCATGGTCTGGACAGGTGTTGGAGGTTGGGATGTGGTTAATGTTTCCTTGCGGCCAAGAGCTGGGCCCATGGTTTAGACTCCAGTAGTGAGCAGTTTACCCAAATGTTGAACTTCTGGGTTATGGGTATGGAGAGTATGGAGAGTATAGCTCCCTGTGAGGGTGGAATTTTCCAAGGTAAGTGAGGGAAATGTGCACCAAGCAATCTGCTGAAAGTCCTGAAAGCCCACCTAGATTTGAGATCCTACATGTAATGGGTGCCCATGAGGAATGAATAGGGGACATAATATGCAGTTGGGTCAAATGTGGAAATGCCAGTTCTTTAGGAACCAAATCTGTGGTTGAGGTGGCTAGGTGGCGGGCAAGGTGCCAATTCTCTAGGAGGGTAACATATTCCAAGGTAGGTGCCAAAGTGAATGTGCATCAGAGCAACCTGCTAACAGCCATAAACCTCATCCATGGTTGAAGTGCTACATGTAGTTGCTACCCATAGAAAATGAATGGATCCGGGAAGTAGTAAGCGGTTCCGCCAAATGTTGAATCACTGGATAATCAAGAACCAGCACGATGGATGGGGTAACCAAGTGGCTGGCAAGGTGCCAGTTCTCCAGAAGGGTAACATATTCCAAGGTAGGTAGGTGCATCAGATCAACGTGCTGACAGCCATGAACCCCTCCATAGTTGAAACATTACATATGATGCCTGCCCATAGGGGAATGAATGAGGGGAAGAAGCGAGGGATTACTTCAAGTGAAACATTTGTTAATCAGAACCAGCACGATGGATGGGTGGTCCAGGGGCTGGCAAGGTGCCAATTCTCTAGGAGGGTAAAATATTACAAGGTGAGTTTCAAATTGAAGGAAATGTGCTTCTAAGCAATCAAAGGACAGTCATGAACCTTGTCTATGGTTGAAATGCTACATGTAGTGGATGCCCATAGGGAATGAATGGGAGTAGCAGGGATGGGTTCCATCAAATGTTGAAACACTGGTTGGTCAGCTGACCAGCTGGCAAGGTGCCGACAGCTAGGAGCCACCTAGAAATGTCTGTTCTCACCACCTGTCTGAAGTTAGCCCCGGGCTGCAATGGTTCTAATATTAAGCTGGGGCATTAGGAAACCACTGACCAACGCACAAGGAAGCTTGTATCCTCAGGGCCAGTTTAGGTCCTTACTCAATTTAAAGCATTTCTACACCCCACAGTGCAACGTACAGTCCTTGGATATGGGGACTGCATTAGTTAAAAGGTTATAAATCCACATGTGTATGAGCATATTGCTTGTGCTTAGCTCAGAGCTGTGGGAGGAGTCCAGACCCATCCGGTGCAGGATGCCTGCGGAGAACTAGAGGAGGGGGCGGAGACAAGACCACTCACCCTACACAGAGAGAGAAAGCAGCACTGACCGGTCTTTATTACAAAAAAAACCCCTACACAAAGTGTAGAAGAGGTTGCTTGGTGGGTTACTGCAAAGATCTGGGGAAATACACAAGGACCACCGGAATTTAAGATGTATTTAATTAATTTTTTATTTGCAGAAAATGTACCTAGAATAAATAAAAGTAAACTAATGCAGCCAGCATGCCCAAGGACTGCAAGATCCTACATTTATACCTTAGGACTGTCTATATATTTAGGACGGAAGAGGCATCATGACACAATGCACTCTATATAAGGCTTTTGTTTGAGCAATGCTTTTAGAATAACAATCCTTTTTGTTTCCACAGGAAAACGTTCTTTACACTGTGCACATGTCATAATGGGTTAGGAGAGATTGGCACAGCGGGCACAGGGGGCACAACAATCATTTAAAGAACAGGCAGAACTTGTAGGCAAGTTTGGAATCTGCCCAAGGGCTCGTTCCATGGAAGTGACAAGCACTCCCAGATGCCCTGTGTTCAGAAACTGTATTGAGCCTTATGGATCGATACGCAAAAGCCTTCCCGATGCAATAATGAAGAAGGGAAGTTTATTTCTACCAAACACATATTTTATTATGTTATTACTGCGGAATCTATATATACAAGAACCCTGGAGTCCATGGCAGGGTGTAACCAGGAGAATTTCATTAGCACAAACAGAAAACGAATGCTGTTACGCGTTTCATGCTACAGAGCCTGAGCACAATGGTAGCGTGAAATGCGTTGGGGCACTTGTTTACTGTTTGTGCTAAAACAATTCTCATGATGTTCATGCCATATCTACGAACTCCAGGGTTCTTGTATATGGATATTGTAAATGGGCAAAGATGAGGATTAGCTAGGTGGCAAAGATACAGCCCCAAGCAGTACTGAAGACTGATTTTGTTTTTGCTGGGTTTACCAGTCCAACTAAACCCAAAATTGAACATGGCCAATTTTAATAGCATCCACGTTGATAAGTGAAAATAAATGGTAAAATAAAGCAAAGTGGCATACAGAGTATCTGTGGGCCAAATGTTCTTGCAAACAGCTATACAACTCATTTCTTCTTTTCTCTAAATTCAGCTGATGGGAGCATATTCAGATGAGACATAAAAGAAGGAAGAACAATGGATGCCAGATATTTCCTGGATGCCCTTCATTACAGTAAAAAGTATCAATCCACACAAGGGGCATGATTTTTTTAAAGCTCTTCAAGTCCGGAGAAGACTGTCATGGGAGAACCTGGGTGATCCAGCAAGGCAGGACTCATAGGAAGTAGTCGGTGAGCAATTGTAAGACAGAAACCAAAATGGCTGAGGAGGTCATGGCAGTGTGAATCGGTGCATAGCTATGCCAATCACAGCTACACAATGGGGGCTTTAGTATTGGTAAAGTTCAAGGGAATACTTATAATTTGTACTGTTCAACCTGACTGCTTTGAGAATATTACTTGCACAGATTAGACTTTGGTCTTTTGACCATCTGTTGCTAACAGATAGCCCACTAACTTTTTTTGTTACACGTACATTAATAAAACAGCATCAGTTCTTGAATTGTGTGTTGAAATCTCCAAGTGGAGAGATGCTTGTACTCCAACGCGTTTCGCTGGAGTGCTTCTTCAGGGAATGTAGGAGGTGTAGGAATCAAACATCTCATTGGATGATCAGTTGGATGCTCTATAGATGGCGTAGTGATGGGTGACGTAGGAAGAAGGACCAGGAAGAAGAGAGGAGAAGATGGTGAGGCCTGGTGCTCCGGCCCGAAGACGGATACCGGGGCAATACGGGACCCCATGGAAGAAACCTCTTGACGGATCGACTGCTCCCAGGTAAGTGTATTTTTTTTTGTTTTGGGTAGTTTTGGGATTACTTTCTTTTTAAGGATAGTGGTGCATGTCCATTAGAGCTTTCCATCTGCATGTCCCAACTGGGATTAGCCAGAAGCAGGGCCTCCCAGCCACTTTGGTCTTGTCCACGGGAACTGAGTAATTGATCCAGTCCGCCCGAGGTCCAATGAGAAGTCTAGTTGCTGGTGAGTATTATGATAGGGATGGATTTCCAGTCCCTGGGGTTTCCTGGCCATAGTCTATGCTGTCTACAACTTGACATTTCAGCACACAGTTCAACAACTGATGCGTTTTTTTGATGCACGTAACAAAAACAGTTAATTGACAGCAACAGATGGCGAAAAATTCTATCTGATTTTGTTACAATAAATTTCATTCCTCTTATATGATTTATATGATTTCTATGTTTCACTGATCACTAACCTAAAAGAAAACCCGCTCTTCATTACAATGGTACCTCCTATAGGCTTATTGGTTTCTATAATTAGCACTTATGAAATAGGGGGGTTGGCAAAAACATATCTATACACAACAAGGGTACTCCCGGAATTTCCTCAAGTTTTTTAATACTCATTATAATCAGAAACAAGTTTTTGTTCAACATGAAAACACAATGATACAATTACTTATACTGTATGAAGCTTATAAATCATTTATTTGCACTAAATCTTAACTAAAGAAACAAGTACCATGCCATACATTCACATTACCTGAATACAACACAAGCCGACCTAAATACACTCATATACAGTATAAATATATATATATATATATATATATATAAATGTATATACATTGCACTACTTCTTGCTGCATGGAGGATCCATGCTTGTTGAGATGAATTGCTCCTTTTTCAGGGCTTCCTTACTGGGGACTATCTGACACCAGAAACATTGCTAAAAGTTTTAGACTTTCATCTGCTCTTTGTCTACAGAAGTTCTTCATGTACTCATCCATTCGTTGGTTTTCAACCATGAGAAAGAATTTTACACTTTCTCTGACAATAATCCGCTATGAAGAAGCCGTCCCCAACTTTCAAAGTCAACAGAGATCCAATTTCAAAGCTGAACCAAGAGAATGAAGATGAATGTCTACAAAGGCTCATCGCTGTCACAATGGGTACTAAAGACGGTCAAAGTTGGTTCTCCAATTTCAGTTTTACTCATTTTTTTAAGAGAAAATGAAAGACAAAAAAACCTGGAAACAACATGTTTGAGGGATACATTGAGCTTTGCCAGTGGTAAAGCCTTTTTGCTGGTTTCATGTACCAGGTGGATAACCAAGGTGATGGGGTAGCCTCCCTTGCCAATTTGGCCAGTGGACTAATGTGGATAACAAAAAGCATTATGTGACAGGAGGGCATGAGTGCCAGTAGATCACAATCAGGAGTCGACAACCTCCAGGCAAATGTGGTACAACCCACAGGCAAAGCAGGTCCAGTTGCAAGCCAAGGTCATCAACAGCAATACACGATCAGAACACAATCCAGGTCACTATGAGTAATCAAAGACATGAGTCAGGCTGGGTGCATACAAGGCTGGAGACCAATCAGCATGGCAGCAGGCACAAGCCTGTGTTTAAATGGTGTGCTATGCATCAGCTGAGCAATGCATATGTGTATGCATTTGTGTACTCATGTGCACGCATAGGAGTATGAGCTCATGCTCAAATCTTTTCCTACAGGCCCTCATAAGCATGAGCCTGGACAAATCTGCACGCTCTTTTCATACAGATGAATCATTTTGCAGGGCCACAGTAGAAATAGACTGGAAACATTGTTTTTAAGAAGCAGAAATTGGTTGTGTACATTTCTTCGAAGTTCCGATGGTTCTGGGAAATTTCATTGGAAATCACAATAGGCTGTAGTGCCTGTAGTGCTCGAGGATCACTTATTGACAGAAGGATTCCCACGACTGTATTTACGAATGCAACCGTGGGAATCCTTCTGTCAGTAAGCGATCCCTGGGCAGAATGAGGGCAATCCCTCATTGTGACCTGTAGTGCCCGGGGATCTCTCACTGAAAGGAGGATTCTCAGGTCTCTATTCATGAATGCAGCTTCAATAATCCTCCTCTCAACGAGTCCCAAGTCATGTAGCTTGTGTTGTTGAATGAACGCGTCCGTGGGAAAAATCAGAGGATTTTTCCCACGCTGCATTCATTCATGAACAGCCAGCGAGACTCACACTGTGTTCCTGGATAGAGAAACTCTATCTAGGAACACATAGTACAGGGCTGCAACAGCAATCAGAGGAGCGGAGCTGACAGCTCATCTCCCCTGATTGGTCTTGCAGTTCCCAAAATTCGTTCTCGTCGCCTGAATTTACAAAGGCCGTTCTCGCCAACATGTTTGGTAAGCGAGAACAGCCCAATTCGCCACGAGACCGAATTTAAAAAATTGGCTTGCTCATTCCTAACAACAAGTTTCCTAAAATTAGGGAAAGCCAGCACTTCTAATAGAACTACAAAGAAGGATTTTTTTAGGGGGTGGTCTATATTTAAAAATGTTTATAACCAAGATTCATCAAGATTTTATCCAAAATTTTTGTTGAATTCAATTATAAAAAGTATGGATCACGTGTAAGAGTTAATTTACACATTTTCTGAAATTGTTGGGTGACTTTGGGTAAAAACATTTAAAAATCACCTCTTATTTTTTTTGCAAAATACAATATGTTGGCACCTATTATAGGGTCCATCCTGCGCTTCAATGAGTAGAATAATACACAATCACTTCTTTATTTTTTGGGCTTCAGGTTATGAAATAGGACTCATTCATTGGTTAAAAGGAAATGGAGCTTTCTAATTGGTCAAAAAGGGGCACTGATTGACATTAGTAAAAATTTTGGAAAGTTACATTTTTGAACAAACTTTCACCTGACCTCTCAGCCCTAACAGGTACACAAACTCCTAAATACCATGAATTACATCAGCTCAATAAACTCCAAGCAGCGTACAGCTCTTCAGTCTACCGAAAGCCGCGGCTTACGTGGGATTAATGCAATGACAATGTTTCCAAACATTAGCCGTACATAAATCATACTTTTTCCATGTTCTGTCCTCGGTCGTACAGTTGATTGCAGCATTTAAGAGTTGGCGTCACCAGGGTTCATGTCAATGGTAACAACACAACGACCTTACGGGTTCATGTGAAAGTACATCAAATTCACAACTGCATATTGTGAGTGCTATGACTGCGAGTTGGCAGGGAGTCAGAATGGCGCTAGATTAACCCTGTTCCCAGAAGCTGAGATCACTTTCAACAGGAAGCGTGAAAATAAAAGAGGGGAGGATGACGAGGAACAGTACATTAAGTTTATTTTATAGGATTATGAACAACGTCTTCTCTGATACTAGGTTTGCTGGATCACCCAGGTTCTCCCAGGGTAGTCAATCTTCTCCAGACTTAGAGAGCTTTAGTAAATCAGGCCCATTGCATTGCTGTATTACCACTATGCCCTTTCAGTATAATTCTCTGCTACATTAACCCAATGACGGAGTTTCTTGGGTTATTGGGGGGCAATACAGCTAGCTCCCCCATTCACATTTATAATTCAGAATCATTTGACATTGCTGATGCAGTGTTATGTGGTTTAGGTTCTCTCATTGGGTCTGATTTATTAAAGCTCCCCAAGGCTGGTCAGGATACACTTTCATCCGTGAAGCTGGGTGAGCAAACCTGGAATGAATCTTTTCCAGGATTCAAAGCATTTGCTAACAAATAGCAAATGATTTTTAAGAAATCCATTTAATGTTTGTTGGGTCACTCAGCTTCACTGATGAAAGTCTATCCTTTAGTGTATGCTTTAATAAATCAGGCCCAATGGGAGACCCTGGAACACATAACACTGTATCTCCATTGTTTGTAGCTGCATGTCATGATTGTGCAAGCCTGATTAATAATTGTGAATGGGGGAGCTAGCTGTATTGCCCCCCCAATAACCCAATAAACCTCCCTCATTAGCTTAACGTAGCAGAGAATTGTACTGGAAGGGCAAAGTGGAGATACAGCAACGCCAAAGGTCTGATTTATTAATTATAATTATTATAATTAATAATTAAGTTCTCCAAGACTGGAGATGATAGACTATCATAAGAAAACCTGGGTGATCTAGCAAACCTGGAAGGGATCTGGTCCAGAATTGAAAACATTTGCCAACTAAAAGGATATGATTCTAAGTTTTCTTTATCACCCAGGTTCTCCTATGATAGTCCATCTTCTCCAGTCTTGGAGAGTTTTAATAAATCAGGCCCAATGACCGAACTTTGAACATACTGTAACATTGCATCTGTATGCGTTGTATCTGCATGTTGTGATTTAGCAGGCCTGATTTATGAATGTGATTAGGGGGTAGCTAGCTGTATTGCCCCCAATACCCCAATAATCCCCCATTAGTATAATGTAGCAGAGTCTTGTAATGGAGATACAACAATATTTCTGGATAAGTCTGCCTTCTGCAATGCAATGCTTTGGAAACACATTTCAGAATTTCCAGCCATGAAACGATAATGGATCTGAGAATTGAATATTACCAGAAAACTACAAGGAAAATGTGAAAAGGGAAAAAAGAGAATCTCAGATCGCCTTAGGGTAGCACAGACTAACCAAGACATTTTCTTGCATTCTTTTATAAATCTGGCCTTGCCTTAGTTTTATTTTAAAAGTTATTTTATCTGTAATTAATATTTGCAAATATTTAGGGAAATTCCAGAACAAGTGAAACAAATCCGTGAGCTGCAAGTTGTATTACGGGAAACTTGTAATGGAAAATGGAAAAGTCCATGACCTATTGAGAGGTTTTTCTTCCTTTTTTGAAACATAAGAGGAAGTAAGAGAAAATCTGTTCAAGGGAATAAAGAACCTGTTGCTTCTATCTAAGACCAATATAATATAGCAGAGCCAAACTGACCAATAGTGCAGAGCGGAATGTATTGATTGTTAATCAGATGGCCAAATGAAGCCCAAAGACCAGGAACAGGTCCAGCCAACCTGATGTACCCTAATGTTAGAAGACATTCAGATTGTTTCCTGGATTCAGAGAGAACAATGATGAGTTCATTTGAAGCTGGACTTTTCTCTTGGATCCCAGAATAGTTTTTGTCACTTTGTTGACCCGGTGATGGACGTTGGTGGTTTAGACAGCTGAGCATCAAAGTGTTCATGAGTTATAGATTTTTGTTGTATAAATTGTAACGGGAGATGAAATGTCTGGAGAAAAGAACGAGCCGACCCTGACAAGTCTGGGTTACGGCTGTGCAGAACATTTTAAAAAAGAATTTTGATACAGCTCTGGAACAACATTCTATAAAAAAAGGCCGAACATCCTTTAAATGCAAGAATAGAGAATAAATTCATGAATTCAAGCGTAAAACTGATAAAAAATAACTATGGGTAGCTCAGTGGTTAGCACTCTGATCTTTGTACCGCTAGGTCCCAGGTTTGAAGCTCAGCCAGGACACTATCTGCATGGAGTTTGTATGTTCTCCCTGTGTTTGCATGGAATTGTCCTTGGACTTTATACAAGTAAATAAATAAACTCAATAATTATTGGCAAACATTTTGATCATCTAGGAACTCCTTCATGTGCTGCAAGTGCCATATAGACATATAATTATCTGATCATTATCATGCTATGAGAATGTAAAAGAGGTAACTGTGTGATTAACACCAGATAATTATAGTTCATGAATTCTTTTCTCTTTCACATTACTTTATTTCAGTTTTTCCATTTATCCCAAAAGACCAAGCTATATATTAATTCAGGAATTGCTTGCAATGGTCAGCTGTGATTTATATAAGCCGATGTGTGTTGGGTTCAGAATGAGCAAGGTTAGGGTGGTAATAGTGAGAGGGTAAGGGGAGGATGTTGAGGAAAGAGGGGCGGTAATTATACAGTATTTATATAGCACTGACATATTGTGCAGCGCTGTACAAAGTCCATAGTCATGTGACTAGCTGTCCCTCAAAGGAGCTCACAATCTAATGTCCCTACTATAGTCATATGTCATTATCACAGTCTAAGGACAGTTTTGGGGAAAGCCAGATAACCTAAATGCATGTTTTTGGAAAGTCAGAGGTCACTGGAGTACCTGGAGGAAACCCACACAAACACGGGGAGAACCTGCAAACTCCATGCAGATAGAGTCCTGGCTGGGATTCCAACCTGGGACCCAGCGCTGCTAACCGGAGAGCTAACCACTGAGCTACTGTGGATGAGGGAAAGTAGGTATTGTGAGGAATAGAGGTGAATGCTGGTACAGAGTGTGGTGAAAGAGAAATGGGCAGGATGAGAAGGAGGCAAGGTAGGTGGCAAGAGAAAAGGGCGCAATAAGTGATGTTAGAAGGGAAGCCATTGGTGGGTTGGGTGGACAGAGGAGGCATTTAAAAAAAAGTGATTGAAGAGAAGGCACTGAGCTTTTTTTCCCAAATAAATAATTTCCCAAAATAATTTCAAAAAGTAGCCGGAGATGTTCTTAAAATTTTTTGCCATATACCCCAAGTCCTTCTGAGACTACCCTGTTCAGGGGGTGACAAAGACACATTGTAATTAGGTAAAAGAAATGGAGAAAGAAGAGGTCTACTTACCAGATCAAGTTATAATAATACTGATGTGGTAATCCTAATAGCAGAGTATTATTATTATTATCAATATTATCATTATTATTAATAATCTTATTATTATTATTATACAGAATTTATATATAGTGCCAACATATTACACAGCACTGTACAATACATAGGGGTTGGAAGTGACAGACAGATATAGAGACACAGGAGGAGGAGAGGCACAAATAGTTTAGAATCTCCAATCACAACACATTTTTTGGTTATAGTTACACTTTAAGTTGCAAGAGGTTTTTGTGGGGGTGGAGAATGGAGGCAAATTACCACGTAGGCAAGAAGACGTTTCGAAACACACAGATGGTTTGGCAGAAAAAGTCATCTTTATGAATCTCTTGAAATGCATATAAACGAAGACTGATAACTGTTGGTTAAAATGGAAAATTAAACCTTTTAGGTTGTTTTATGTTTTTTGCATTAAATAAAATAAATGCAAATAAAACTAGGTCAAAACTATAATCATCTTGTTACTAGTCAAACGTTAAAAATATTCAGCATGGCAGTAAAAAAAAAAAAAAAGATGTATTACTGATAACGCCTCACCTTCGATCGTCTTACTAAGTACCCCAGATTTCCCATCAGGCCTGATTGAGTTTTGGTTTATATATAACTGTTACTGAAATGAAATAAACACCGGGATTATCAATACCAGCGGACGTGCAGAGCGAAGTTTACAAAGCATGACACAAGAAGACAAATATCATTAGTGGAAATGGCAGGTTGTGAGCTCCATTAATGCTCTGCAAAGCAAAACAAAGTGATCGAAAACAATATTCAAAGATAAAACTTTGAAAATTAAATGAGTCACCTATATCACCTCACCGGGAAAAGAGACTGTGCTATTGTACCTACATTCTGGTAAAAATGGGATCTGGGTCCTGGGGCCCTTCTGCAAAGGGTCAATGGTAAGGGAGTCTACACAATCCTGGACAATCCGGCTTTTTTCTTGCTCCATCATAGTTACCTGTCCCTCAGGTTCCATAGAACCTCGCTAGTGAATCATCTCCTAGGCCCGGTATCCCACTCCATTGGAAGTCCACTATGTGGCCCCTCTGTGGCCCTAAGGTTCCGTAGTCAAGTTTGATATATGCAGTGAATGTTTTACATATATCATGTTTTTCCTATTGTTTGTGATCACATAACTTTGTAGTTGAGATTTGTAATAAATAAGTGTGTTTGTATAATAAGTATTTAGAGTCAATTTATTGAGTGAGTGAGATACCAAAAAAAGCTTTTTATTTTTATTTCAAATTTCTTTTTTTTTGTCAATGTTTATATTGAAAAAAAAGTGAAAGGGAAGACAGTTTGGAGAAGCCGTAATTTCCGTTTTCTTTCAAGGAAATCTACAAGCATTAGACAAATGTCAGAATCGCTGATCTCTTCCATACCCGTCATTGTCTTCTATAAAATTATGGAAATAGGTGCAACAAGGTCAATATGTACTTTGGGGTAATAAAAACTGCCTGGGGTGTAAAAATGCAATTTTCACTATTGTGCTGGATGTGATATCTGTACAGAAGAGTGGAAACTAGGAAGCTGTGCCCTTCCTGTGGGACTTTGCATTTACTTCTCTTGGACAGACATAATGTACTTGTCAGTTAAAAATAACTCCAATATAATAACCTCGCAGGTTAACAGGCCCATTGAGGAGATAGCAACAGCGGGGGTCCTGAAGATTGCCCTTTCTCAGGGAGAGAAAGGAAATGGTGTGATCTGAGGGAGATAGTGAGAAGCTCTTGGGAACCTAGGAACTAATAAAAGGAGGATTCCACCATGCAGCAAATATTGTAGGAATCTCTCAGCAAACAAGCCACAAACCTGGAAAGGGTGGCTCACCATTCATTCTGACCATCGTGCGGCTGCACTGAGCTCATGTTCCCATCCCCAGAATTGTGCTGTCTGTGCTATTATTCACCATTTCCCCCTTCATTAACATCTCCATAAAGCAGGGATCAGATTCACCTTCTTCCTGTGCTAATACCAATGATAAGGTTATAATAGGCTTACAGCATAAAACGATATTTGGATACAAAAATAACACAAGGCCCATAGCCAGGTCTGCGTCTAACTGAGAGCATGAGGTTTTTTGGTTGTTAGCAAAAGTTAACATACAAATGTAAATATGAAAGTATTATTGTATTTAATTCAATTACACAATGCATCTGTACATTGGGCTTGATTTATTAAAGCTCTCCAAGGCTGGAGAGGATAACACTTTCATCAGAGAAGCTGGGGGATCCAATGGATTTCTTCGAGGTCCTTTGCTATTTGCTAGCAAATGTTTTGAATCCTGGACCAGATTCATTCCAGGTTTCCTGGATCACCCAGCTTCATTGATAAAAGTGTATGCTCTCCAGGCTTGGAGAGTTATAATAAATCAGGCCTTGGCAGAAATCTCTAAATCTTACATCACGGTGACATAGATGAGTCCATCAAAGCGATTAGGGGTTACAATATGGATGAATTCATCCAATAAGTCTTAGTAGACCAACACGTTTCGCAAAGAGCTTCCTCAGGGGATTTAGAATTTCAAACCACCCATAGGGTATACAGGAAGAGATTGGATGTACTTCAAAAAAAGTAAGTGTAGGTGTCCTTATTTAAGGGTGGTAAGATTAAAGAAGCTCAGGTTTCCGGGGATTCCTTTCAAAGTAAGAATAAAGACTTCTTGGGTTTGGGACTTTGGGCTTGGCAGAACCATAGAGGGTTGAGTTATGTCAGTGAATGTTGATACCCCAGAGCTGGATTGTGTAGAGAAAATGGTACGTGTGTCTTTTCATTCCTAAGACTCCCATAATGGAGCCTGCTTCTATACATCTGGGTGAATGCATGGAATCTAGATCCATTGCTTATTGGCCAGCAACATTCCAGCATTCATTAAAAAGCAAATGTAAACGAGTGAAAGTTGTATTATGCAGAGTAGGATTGCACACAGACCTGGAAGATGTCAAGAGGGTTTAGCTACAACCCGTATGCTCCTGTGAGGAGAGAGCCATTGGTCAAAGCTGTGCTGCCTCTCATTTCACAAAGGAGGGCCACAGCATTGCAGATTGTTTCTATTGATCCTTAGCAATGACAATCAAAGGGGTGGGAAGGTTGGAGCGGGAGGGGGGGTGCTACTTTAATTCATCCTTGGTACTGAACCTTTATTTCCAATACCTAAATATAGGCAAACATTGTCACATAATAACAGCATTAGATGAATATCCAAGAAGGCTGCACAAAGGTCGGTACAATGGGTTGAACAAGACTTTTATAAATTGTCCTCTCTATTGATTGGTGTTGTTGTCAATTTCATTCAATAAATCAAAACAACAACAGCAAAAAAAAGTTAAGAAGCCAAAGCTTGCAATCACATTTCAGTTTCCAACAATTCAATAAATTGTACTTTTCTTTTTAACTTTTTTTAATGATCACCCAAACTCCCAGAAACATTCATTTTACTCCCCTCTAAGTGCTGTCCATCTGGTTCAGTATGCTTCTTCTGATCCAGTGATTTCCATGATGCAGTCCTGACTTTTGTTGGAAAGCTTTTTCACCAATACCACCAGCTCCTTCTCTTACTACAGTCCCATTCTTTCTTATCGGTACGTTGCATTCATGGTGGGCTGCACAATGAAGATTGCTGGATGTGGTTTTTGATTGGGGTATGCAAAGACACAAGGGGATTCCCAATGTGCCCCATCATTTCTACTGCATCCCAATAAGATTTAGGACTAAAACCCTATATAGATATCTGATAGACATCATATATGTAATCATTTACAGTGAAAGACGAGTGAATAAGCACTGTACAAACAGTGCCTTTCCGTTCTATGGAGAGGGGAAGGAGGAGGACGATTGAGCGGTAACCTGCTGTGCTCTCCTCTAGCACAATGATCATTCATGATCCAGGGTTGCTTGATGAACACGATAGTTTTTGGCCCAACCATTCGCCCCGGGTAGTTTCAGGTAAGTTCACTCTTGAGCTCTTGGTCCATTTGGATGTGCGTTGCACTGAGGATTTGCTCATTGATTCCATAGACTGTGTATGTATTCACTGCTATTTAATGTACAGCGCTGCGTAATATGTTGGCGCTATATAAATCCTGTTTAATAATAATAATAAATAGGAACCCAACAATGAGAATGGCTTGCTGTTGGCTCTGGGGCTTACCATTATATCAATGGATATGTGGAACCATCTCTCTATCCAGAGGTGCCATGCATATCTGTTGGCTTTATTTGGCCTGGGTTATTCTTATCTGTGATTGCCCTACAAACTCCTCACATTCAAGTTATCCTGAACCATTATTTTGTTTCTAATATACTACAGGGTGCAGATTTTTTATACTATTAATATTTGGCTGTCACTCTAATGTTCTCAAAGCTGGCTTTTGATTTTGTTTGGAGAAGATCCAAACGTTAGATGTTTCCTTTGTTACATAAAAGTTATATAAAAGTACAGCCGCCTACATTTTGCTCATCCAACAAAACTCTGCTTGAAATATTTATTTATTGGAATGAAGCCTGTACTGTTATACTGAAAGCACAACATGTATGGATAAATCACTATATAAACGTATAAGAGAAATATAACACAGCTGTAGAACAGAACAGGATTCATTATATCAATGACACATTTCTTGCTTGCCTTGTGACTAAGCCGTCCACCAAGACGCACACCGGTGGGGCCATTGTTTAATTGCTCCCCAGATGCTGAGCCGTTATAGACGTCAGGAATGACTAAGCTGTAAGTGTCTACCTCTGTATAAACCCAAACAACGGAAGTACAGTGTCTTGCTTGCTGACTTTGATGTGGGATAATGATGAACTAAATGGGGCCTTCTTATTACCTTGCAGCAATCCAAGACATTGGTATATATCAAGGCCAGACATCAAGATAAGAACTTGGACTGGGATGGAGCAAGTTGGGTCATTCTCTGATGTTTGTTCTCAACATTTAGACAACATTTAAAAGGCAGATATGTGGAAAATGGAAAAGGAAACACTCCCTGATCAATCCCATAGATCAGGGGTCGGAAAACTCCGGCCTTTAGGCAAGATACGGCCTAGCCGGTAGTTTGTTCCGACCTAATGCCCCCTGGCCAATCCGGCCTAATGCCGGCTGGCAACCCGCAGCTCCAGAGCCACGGGTTGCTGGGGGATCGGCCAGGGGGTGCCGCCGGAGCTATGGTGCTGCCCCCTTGCAGTTGCTCCCCTGTTTACCGTGGCCGGCGTTGATACTTCCGCCGCCGCGGTAAATAGGCAACCCTCTCCTCCGCAATTCATACAGAGGGGAGGGATTTCACTTTAGGGGGCATTCCCTGGTGGTGGGCAAGGCCATTAGGGCGGGTCCAGCCCATAAATGGCCTAGTGGCCATAAAACTTTGCCGACCCCTTCCATGAATAGTCCAGCATTTCAGGAACTAAAAAATAAGCATTTCTAATGCTCAAAAGTGCTTAATATAGATGAGGAGTGAGAACGTACACTACGAGCTTGTTACAGGCAGTGATCTCCCCGGCCTCTTTTAGCTGGGCGCACCACCCAGCACTTTCCAGTTTCCAGTAACGACCCATGTGTTTTTGGTTTGACCTGAAAACTTGGGTCACAATACAGGGGCTGTCTGGGAAAAGTTGGGTCATTCTCTGATGTTTGTTCTTCATTCAGCCAACATTTGGATGACATATATGTGGAAAATGGAAAATAGACACTCCCTGATCAATCCCATAGATAGTCCAGTATTTCAGGAATTTAGTATTAGGCAATTCTGATGCTCACAAATACTTACTATAGGAGGAGTGAACACATACACTACGAGCTTGTCACAGGCAGTGTTCTCTCCGGTGGGCGCACCACCCAGCACTTTTCAGTAACCAACCGGCTTTTTTTAGGGTGAATATTGAAAAGTTGGGTCACAATTCAGGGGTCCCCACTTGCCTACAGCTTCTTTCCATCCAGCTTAGACAAATTCCATGGAGAATGCTGTGCAGGTATTGCTCAAAGTGGTTTAGCTAAGGACAAGGACAAGTGGAAGCCGTGAGCTTTCAATAATACTTTGAAAGAACATCTCTCAAGGTTTTTCTGTGTTTGTGCTACTGCATGGCTGACAATCTCATCTGCTATTCCTCTAATGGCTGTGGGTCTGATAACTGACAACAGATTGTTCTGCCTCGGTACAAGGGACTCATGGAAACGTGATGGATGCAACCTCACAATGCCGCAATTGTCTGCAGCTATTTCAGATCCCTAAACCTCACAATGCTTTAACTGTTTGGAACAACCCTAAGAACGTTAAAGAGGAACTGCCTTATTATGATGTTTCTGGACACATGGAACATAAATAGTTTTTTTTGTTTTAAAGCTCAATTTTTCGGTTTACATTCCAGGGGCATTAAAAAAAAAAGGTGTTTAAGGGCTTATAGTTTGTTTTCAGTCAACGCCTGAGCAGGAAAACCTTTCCTTTCAAACATCATGCACAGGGGGGCTTTTGTTCCGTGTGTGAAACAGGGGACTCTCTGTAGAGATCTGAGAAACCCCTGTAAGAACTAGAGACCTCCAATAAGAATGGAGAATGAGCGTTACTGATTGTAAGTTTGTAGGTCTGAATCAGCAGAGTACATGCTAGACTTCCGCTAAAAGACAGCTGAGTCTCTCTCTACAACATGACACAATAGGAAGTAAAGGAATCCCTCCAAAACAGGAGAATTGTCAGGTTAGACAATTGGCACTGGAAATTAAATCCCTATTTTGAAATTTTCCCATCACCATCTAATTCAATGATATCTTTAAATTTCCCATCAATTTCTGTCTCTTGTCAATGGTCACCAGAGCCAATAGAGGGAAAGATCAAGACCACAAGATCAATGGGGAAGCCGTCCAGTGATATCTGGCACTAGGATACTAGCAGCAGATCTGTTCCCACTGCCTCCACCGGCCTGCCCTCTTCCCATACTGCACCCTATTGCCTCCACCGGCCTGTCTTCCTTCCATACTGCACCCTATTGCCTCCACCGGCCTGCCCTCTTCCCATACTGCACCCTACTGCCTCCCCCGGCCTTCTCTCTTCGAATTCTGCACCCTACTGCCTCCACCTGCCTGTCTTCCTTCCATACTGCACCCTATTGCCTCTACCGGCCTGCCCTCTTCCCTTACTGCACCCTACTGCCTCCACCGGCCTGTCTTCTCTCCATACTACACCCTACTGCCTCCACTGGCCTGTCTTCCCTCCATACTGCACCCTACTGCCTCCACCGGCCTGCCATCTTCCCATACTGCACCCTACTGCCTCCACCAGCCTGTTTTCCACCCATACTGCATCATACTGTCTCCATTGACTTGCTTTCCACCCATATTGCATCCTGCTGCTCCCACTGGCCTTCCTTCTACCCTTATTGCATCTTGCTGCCTCCATGCAACTGCCCTCTTCCCAAAATGCATCTTGCTGCCTCCACCGACCTGCTTTCCACCCATACTGCATCATACTGCCCTCACCAGCCTGCTTTCTACTCATACTGCATCCTGCTGCCTCCTCCCCCCTGCCTTTTACCCATACTGCATACTGTTGCCCCCACTTGCCTGCCTGCTACCCATAGTAGACCTTGCTGCCATCTTTCCCTAGTTAAACAAGGCACCATGCCATCCACATGATCTCTTTCGCAGTCTCATAGCCCAGTTTTCATGCTCATGTGCTCATTGTAGTGTGACCACACAGCTCCATTCTCAGCAAATTGTAATGTATTATGTGTTCTGACACCTTCCTCTCAATGTCAACATTATGGTTTTAAGCAATTCGTGGTACAGTAGCTTTTATTTGGGATTTGGGCCAGATTGCCCAAGTGTGTCCTACCTTGGACCACTTTTGGTGATATACTGTGAACTTCCAGGTCCTGGCCAAATGTTTCCTCTTCAAGAATCTAGCACTCCAGTGAGCCGTACCCCAGCAATCTTTTCGCACCCAACAAATTATTTGGAGTGATGAGAATTCTGGGAATGTCAATGTCATGTTTTTTGGGGTGCTGCAGGTTTGGGTCGGCTGCCAATGATAAACTCTTCATGTACATCATGGTACTGGGGGTGAGCCCCATGCATCTCTGGCATCACTTTGTTTTCAGGTGACAGGTGTGCTGTAAAAGATCCATGGAGGAAGCGACATTGAGAATAATCTGTATCAATGGGGCTCCATAAATATAAACCAGCGCCATATCTTATAGAGAAGAAATCAAGAAATGAGCACATTGAGTATTAATTATCATCTTCCCTTTTCCAGTCACCTGTATAGATGGTGGCAGTGAGAAATAAGTCACGGAATTCTTGTACAGAAATAAACAGAACGATAACAGGTGTTTCAGCATCGCCAACTGTTTGTGTGCAAATGTATTTGTCATTTGCATAATTTAATGAGCTCTTTAGATGCAACAGTGCAATAAATAATCATCTCCATAATGGGAAGCCGTATATCTCAGCTTACTTGTCTCCTGGAAAATCTGCTTCTAGTATGGCTTACGGCGCATAATTAAGGAAAAGAATGGGAGAGAGAAAGGAAACAATATTGAAGTTTTATGTTCGCTGTTTTAAAGGGTTTAACTGCAAAAATATTGTTATTATTGTTTGAGAGGATATTTATCAACTCCAGATATATCAGCCCGCATTTTTCTTTATGAAAGGCGATAATTATTCCGAGAATTCATGCAGGCCTGGAGAACTTACAGTCATTAGGTCTAAAAAAGTGAGGGAAACTCAACATATTGAATTGTCATTGGAACAATAGGCGAGAAAGAATCACCTATGGGGACACCTGTTCTGGTGGCAACCCTATAGGGAATATATATGAATTATATAATACATTTACAGGTAGTCCCCGGGTTACATACAAGATAAGGACTGTAGGTTTGTTCTTAAGTTGAATTTGTATGTAAGTCAGAACAGATACATTATTTTAATAAATGCAATTAGGACAGATGTTTGTCTCCACATATGATTAGGCAGCGTGGTGTCAGTTACTGTATAAAATTCTCACTGTGAGTTAATCACAAACAAAAGAAAAAAAACTTTATGGAGCCTAGACATTCATTACCTTCTGGAGCAAGCTGTGCTTTGGTAGGCAAAAAGAAACAACTGCAGAGTTTGTCTTGATCATTAAAGAGTTACAAGAGGTTACAGAAGAGCTCACCCCCCTAAGATCACCGACAACATCGGCTGTGTTTAACAAAAGATTTATTCTGCAAGTCATGCAAACCGTCCCCTCCCCCCATCAAGCCTCCATCCTGCACACAAGGGAGCAGGGAAGCCCCGTTTTGTATCTAAGAGTCGTCCTTATGTCGGATGTCCTTAACTCGGGACCTACCTGTATATGAAAATTCTGCTTACTTTCTTCTTTTTTCCTTTTGTGTCTTTAGGAAAGAAAGTGGAGGGAAATCTTTCTCGTAGGGTACAGACAACAAAAAATCACCTGATAGGAGGGGTTGCAAAACTATAAAAACATTTCATGATCAGAAAATATTCTTATATTAAATATAAAAACAGCCAACTCTGGTAATAACAATAATGAGATGCCACGTCCCCAATAGAATATATCAAACAATACAAATTAAAACGTTTTTGGGGACTTTAAAGGCATACAATAATGAAGAATCAATGATATGTAAAAAAACAACATTATTTATTTGCAAAAATCCTTACAACCTTTATACACATAATACAATAAACATCAACACTTGTGTTCCAGAAACTGGAAATGTTTCACTGCTAATAAAAGCTTCCTCAGGAGTATTGCACACGGGGAAGGAATATACATCTACGACAATGCACAACTAGAAATCATCATACCATGTTATTGCTTATAAGTATAAATGAGCATGCGTTTACTTACAAACCATCAAGGGATGAAAAGATTTAATATTCTTCAGCTCAGCATTGACAAGATTGGAGAACCATGCGTGGATACGCGATAGGAGGTAGAGCAAAGGAAAGGCAGACCATCATAGCCATTGATGAAACCATCAACTAAATAAAAAAGTTTATAAATAGTAAAGGCAATAAACATTAAATTAAATAATAGGGATTTAGTATAATGTAATATAGTCTAATATGTGAAAGGCATGCAGGGACATATGTAACCATATTCAATAGAATAAAGAATATATTCCATAATCCTCAATATTCAAATAGAAATCCAATCTTTAAAAGATAATCAATATATTATTTGTCTTTCTGTATTCCAGTTCCCTGAATAATATGACCCTACTGATAAAAAATGCTAACCCTATAGCATGACCAACTTTTAATCATCATCATCAACCAATGGATAAGAAACCGAGTACTCCGGTTTCCTCCCAAACCCCAAAAACTTGTAGTTAGGTTAATTGGCTTCCCCTCAAAATTGACCTTAGACTACATTAATGACATATGACTATGATAGGGACATTAGATTGTGAGCTCCTTTG
>NC_092859.1:158215874-158246601 GCF_032062135.1 Pyxicephalus adspersus
CTGTTCCTTTACCAAATATACCACAAGGGACGGGCAAAACCAAATGCAGGTAGTCCCCAAGTTAAGGACATCTGACATACGGACGACTCCTTGATATGAACATGGCTTCCCTGCTCGCTGTGTTCAGGATGGAGGCTTGATGGGGGGAGGGGGGCAGTTTGCATAACTTGCAGAAGAAATCTTCTGCTAAACACAGCTGAGGGGATCTTAGGGACTGAGCTCTTCTGCAACCTCTTGTAACTCTTAAATGACCAAGACAATCTCTGCAGTTGTTGTTTTTTCATATAATTAATGAATGTCTAGGCTCTATAAAGTTTTGTTTTATTTGTGATTAACTCACAGTGGGGATTTTATACAGTAAAGCTACGTACACACTTCCAATGGATCTCGTCCAATAATAGTCTCAGTGCCGATATCGGACGAGAATCTGTGTGTACAGCGTGCGTCGTTCATCGTCGGAACGACCGTCCTGGCGGATCCACGGACGATGAACGACGGACGACCGTAATGCAAGTGAAGGCGGAGAGTGCGCAGCTGGGTGCCGGTCCGTCACTCTCCCCCTCCCCTATGCATAGAGCAGAACGGAACGATGCGTTCATGCATCGTGGAGTGCTTAGTCATTGGAAAGGATCATAAAAGATCTTTCCAACGACTATAATTGCAAGTGTGTATGCAGCTTTACTGAAACCACGCTGCCTAATAATAAGTTGAGACAAACATCTGTCCTAATTGCATTTATTAAAATAATGTACCTGTTCCGACTTACATACAAATTCAATTTAAGAACAAACCTACAGTCCCTATCTCGTATGTAAATGGATACTAATATAACTCATACCATACTGTAGACATATGAAACATTTTGCCATTTTAACCTAAAACCACAGAAAAAAATTAGGCTCCATACCCAAGACGGGTCATCAAAACCACCACAACTTACTCAGAAAATGGCCTTCAAAGACCTGAAACCCATGAGGTGCTATGACATAGTCCAACCCCAAAAATGAACCCAAAATAATAGGGTGTAAGGGCGGGAGGGTCCTGCCAGTGATGGCCAACCTTGGACTGATCCAAGGAGAAACCTCTCCCGAAGAGATTTAGGAGAGAGATCCAAGGAAGGGGGGACCTCTTGGACCGTCGATTTCCTGAGTCTAAACCTATCATATAAATACCGTATCTCATAGCTCCTGATACTGCCATTGTCTTTTACCCTTTCTTTTCCAAAATACCCTCCTAACCCAGCCATGAAGGCCCTACATTAAGGCTTACAGATTTGCCCCAGGCCTAATTGGATATTTAGAACTTACTGTAGGCAGGGATTGTTTCGGGAAAGGACTGTTGTACTGCTGTGCTGTAAAGCAACGTTATCGTCATCATCACTATCTTAGCTTTGTGCTGTCACTGGGGCCCATTGTACTAAATAATTTGCAATGAAATCAGAGGAAGCTATTTCAGTCCAGAAGGAGCCTGTACAGCTGTGCAAGACTGAAGGGAAGGCCGGAGGGCAGATTTAAATATATTGTTCTGTGCCTGTTTGAATTATATTTAGGGTTTGTGATACCCTGGGGAGTTGGCCTTAAAAGGGGGGTTATTGAGTGCTTACAGTTCTGCGCTCCCTTACATACATTCATTGCCATTAATCTCTCATAGAATGGAGTCCCTTGTATGGCATATAAAGAGATTAATGCCCTTTATTGTTAAAGTGATTTATATTCCTCTGCGTGTGATCTAAAGCCTTTACATTGGAGAACTGCATTGGCTTAGACGGTTTTATTGACTTGATATTACGTCATGTATTAGAACAAATATTTACCAAGAACCCCATGAAGTTTGTGCATTCATTATCTCGAAATGTTTGTCTGGGCTCTCCAATAATCTCTATGTTTAAATAAATAAAACTAATCTGTTTGTTGGTGTATTAAAATGAGTGCCTGGCAAACCTTCCATCTAGATTGGACTTTAAATGGTATACTTGTTTCAGAAGTTCCCTTAAGGGTGCAGGAACCCCTGGGTGATGACCTTCAAATATCATCTCATCATAAATAGGTAAAATAACAACCTGCCCCTGTCCTGGCCATCTCAGAGGTTGCATCAGCATGTCACAGAAGGGTTTCATGTTGAAATGCTAGGACTGGGGCGTTTGTGGGCTACTAACTTGGGTTCTGTTCCTGCAAAATCCTAATAGTACAATGCAGACCACATTAGAGCCTAATAAATTGGCTATACAAGGGTTATAAGTAGTGTTGGTGTTCAAATTTGGCTTGTCCTTATATTCAACCTGAATGGGACTTTTCGAATTTGAGTAGACCCAACCCGAAAAAAAACGAAATGCGACGGCAAAAAAAAAAATGTAAAAATAAAAATTAATGTTAAATTAATTTTATGAGTGTTTGTGTTTTTTTAACTTTTATTTTTTTTACAGGATATCCCACAATGACATAATATCTCTTACTCTGTAACACACTTTCCAGCAGAGTAATATTATGATACATTTGTTACATTTTTCTTTTATCCAATGCCAGATAAATGTAACAAATGTTTAATATTACTGTTCTGGAAAGTGTGTTACAGAGTAAAGATACTTGCGGGGCATCTTCTCAATGATTGTAGCGGTGTCTGCAATCATTGAGAAAAGTGTGCGATCCCCGGGGCACTACAGGTTAATTAACCTGTAGTGCCCCAGGGATCGTAGTGGAACTGCAGAGTTCATCTGCAGTTCAGTTCCCACGGTCACATGACTGTGGGAACTTTTCGGTAACAGCTGTGACTGCAGGCGATCCCCCGGGCACTAGAGGTTGAATAGGGGCAAGTTTCCCCATTCATCAAATCTAGTGCCCTGTGTTCCTGGATAGAGAAACTCTATCCAAGAACACATAAAAGTAGTAAGGGGCTGCAAGAGCAATCTGATTGCTCTTGCAGCCCTTAATAGTCCCTAAAAAAACCTGAATTCTCCCATCATTGACTTTAATGGTGTTCACATTCAACATTCGATCACCCAAACAATATCTCACTATTCGATCTAATAAAATGTTCAAAGCATTTTTTTCCCATAATTATTATATTTTGCTAGTTAAATCAAAATGTGGCAAATGTTGGAATTTGTGATAAAGTTGGTCGAAGATTTTAAAAACAGACCCCAAAATGTATGTACAGCCAGAACAATTCAACTTTTTGTTTTTGTAATTTTTAAATTTTTGTTTTCTGTAATTTTCTTCTTTGCTACTTGTTAAGGTCATGTTGCATGCTGTATGGGGCTGTGTTAGTCCCAACTCAAGGACACAGAGAAAACTTTGGCTGTCCATGGGTAGGGATGAGCGAGTGAGAATAATACGTTCAATCTCACGTCAAATCGGGCCTTTCTCGCTTACCGAAAATGTAAGCGAGAACGGCCTTCTGATTCGCCGAGAGGTCGAGCCCTCGCCGAACGGGAGGATTTCCAGGGCTGCATCATGCAGTCCTGGAAATCCTCTGCGATCCCCGGGCACTAGAGTTTAATTACCTCCAGTGCCCCGGGGATTGCACACTCTACTCAATGAATGCAGCCACAGCTGCAATCATTGAGAAGATGCCCAGCACAGGAGAATCTCCTGACATTGTAATATAAGTATCTCTTACAAATGATACATTTGTATCTGTAACATATGTATATGTAACATATTACAATGTCTGGAGGTTCCCCTTTGCCAGGCATCTTCTCAATGATTGCAGCTGTTAATTAAACTCCAGTGCCCCGGGGATCGCAAGCAGGGGGATTCCCAGGGCTGAATGCAGCTCTGGGAATCCTCAAGTTTTTAATTTCCTCTTCCGATGGTTTCGCGAAATTGGTTTGCCAAAATTTTGTGAAACCATTGGATGTTCGAAGAAAATTTTCGCATTCACGCTCATTCCTATCCATGGGTCTAGTTTGAACCATAGCATTGCATTGATGAGTAATAAGGAAATTTTACACATGCTTTTACACAGAGCACAAAATGAATTCAAATGTTCTGCAATGCACGGATGTTGCAAATGGAGTGGCACCTCCCTGCCGCCCCTGGCCAGCTTTTGCAAAAAACATAAATAAAATAAAATTTTAGCTCAGTTCTGGGTTCTGGGAGGTGCAGTTGATGACAAATCTCTCCAAAACAAAATGACCGTCTTAATACGATCCTCACAGGAACAGATGTCACCAATGGACAATTTCCTTTCACCTGTTTTTCTGATGACAACAATTTGGATTTCCCGTGACTTTCGGTAATATTGGTCACCGGGACAATTAGAGCCAATTTCCCCAGCAATGATACAGACAGCAGAAAAAGATCTGACCAAGGTTCTAACCAATCCTTATCCAAAACTAAATAAATTCTTTTAGGTTTAAGATAACCTAACAGATGACTTTGTACTCTACGGCCCCTTTTGAAATGAATGGTGGGCCAGAACATTGTTTATCCTGACCCTCTGGTGCTCCTAATAGTCCTGTTCCAGCTTCTGATTCTAATAAAGAAATGATCAGATTGGCCTTTTATTGGGGGCTAATATATGCCCCTTCATCTGTCCCACAGGTCTCTGGGCTTCTAGAACCCCAAGGCTGCTGACAACTCTTTCAAATATAGGGCAGTTAAATTATATTTACTGATCAGTGAACATTGCGGTTTTAGCACTAACTTTCTTGACCTTTTTAACATGGGAGAACCCTTGAAATAACTTTCAGGTCTTCAGGGCCCCCCTTTCATAATTACTATATGCACAGATCACAGTATATTAGTGTGGTGGTCAGTGGGAAGAATTCCTCTTATATTGCTGGCCAGTGGGAAGAATGTCACCCTTACAGATAGCCAAAAAGATCATTGGGGTCACTTATACTGACTTGAGAGGCGCAAACTGCTCATTGCTCCAGGAAGCCCCCAGCAAACTCTGGAGGAACCCCAGATGAGATATTCTGTTTCAGCACCCAGGTGTCAAATCTAGAACTGGAATGATACAAATCCCCCCCAATACACAGTTCAATATACATTGAAGAATAAATTGCAATCAGGCAGATTGGTCTGGCCATTTCCTTTTTATATTAATGAATCTACCTGCTCACAATTTTTTCTTTCCGTTCCGTTCTTTAGTTTCGTGTGTTTCTGTTTTTAGTCTTTTTGTAGGTGCACACAATTTTAGGGCTTTACATATTTTTATTTTCTCTCTGCAGTTTAATCTTTTCAAATCCCCATGAAAATCATGATTGTTTTTGTGCACCAAAATACATTTTTGTGTCCTCTTTCCTATAAATATAAGTTTGGGAAAACATTTTCAAAAATATATCCCAACAAAACAATTGCCACTGCCATCTTTTTATTTTACAGATTCTGTGCTTTCATAAAATATAAATATATTGTGTGGGAGGTTTAAAGTCATTTTCAGGCTTTAAATGTTTTACCATGTGCGAGAGATGGAAAAAAATAAATGCTCGGTAATGAAGCGGATGATAAAATAATTCACTCATGATTTGCTAAGCACTTAGGTAGAGCCGCAGGTAAATAAGAATTTGTTCTTTATTTGATATTTCTGTTGCGTTGATTTATTTACTTACTGTACAAGCAAAGATTTGTTAGGGCCGGCAACTTGGGGGATACAAATCTATCATTGATATTATATATGGGTATCAATGTTAGATTTGTATGGGTATCAAATCTAACATTGATATTATGGGATATTATGGATATGGGTTTATTATTTGGTTATTTTGGGTTTATTAATTGGTTATTGCAGAGTGATTTCCCAGTACACTATGGCCGGATTTAGTTTAATAATCACTTTTTGCTTTTACTGCAATATATTCACGCCAGCAAAGTTCCAGTTTCAAAATTTGGGATCAAGAAGGTTTTTATTGTAGAATGGGGCCAGCAATGTTGTTCTGTATTCCAGCTTCCCCTGTGGCTGCCGGGACTGAATTTGGCCCCTCTTGCCTCCACGGGAGTTACGTCATCCCAGCCAATCAGGAAGAGGAAAAGGAAGAAGATGGCAGCGTTTAGAACAGAATGGGGACAGGTGAGTGGATAAAACTAGGCAGGCATGGGTAGATAAGCCTTCTCTATAAAAATAATTTAAATATTATTTATATAAAAAATGTGTTTAGGTTTTTCCTCCACTTTTGTCTTTACTGCCGTGGCAGAGCCTCCTGGGATACCCACGTCACTCATCCCAGGCTTCGAGCTCCTTCTTCTGCTCATACCTAATCTCAGGCATGTGCACGTGTTTTTCCCACAATGAAAAAAAAGATCTCACGTATCTTAAGCATGCGCAGTGAAATTGGCCCTTTTTTTTTTTTTACATTTATAGTAGGATACATCACCCAATCTCGCACATGTGCAGAATAAGATCAGAAAACATAGACAGGAGCCAGAAGACAAAGGAAGAAGATGGCTAATGGTGGTTCCTCCATGTTGGGGCGAAGGTGGAATCCAGGACGGCTCAGGACCAAATGGAAGGCAGGTGTGGAGATATCCAGGACTCTGCAAAAGTAAAGGTAAGTGGTGCTTTTTGATATTTTAATGAAAGTTCCACTTTAATCCCCAACATTGTGAATATAGGACTGAAGTTCTCAATAGGTGCAATGCGTGAGATCATTCGCTTCTTACATATCTACTACAGGTGCCAGCATGTGCACAGTGACGCCAATGTCAGGGAGTAAATACAATGGGCCTGATTTATTAAAACTCCCCAAGGCTGGAGAGGATACACTTTCATCAGTGAATCTGGGGGATCCCCTGAAATGGATCTGTTCCAGGATTGAACAAATAGCAAATGGATCTCCCAGATTCACCGATGAAAGTGTGCCCTCTCCAGTCTTGGCAAGCTTTCATTGTTTCTTTGTATTTTCGATCTGGTTCCTATGTAAATCTGATATTTAATTTGAATGTGGCTTAATTTAAAAAACTAATTTCTTTTTAATAAAACAAATTTCTATTTAACTCTTTATTAATTCTTAGTCAACCCCAGTCAGCTCTACTTATCATCTTCTCCCCCTCCCCCCCATAGCTATTATTTTACTGCTGCGTTTTTTTTTTTACCTATAATATTTTATTTACCTTTATTCACTTTTTATTTGTTTGTTAGCCTTTCTTTATCCCACAATGAAAAAATACACAAAACTGAAAAGCTGCAAATGGAAAAGTTCCTGTCCATCCATCTTTATAGCCGATTTTAGTGCATTGTCAGGCTTTTCATATTAATGTACGTTGGCATATGGCGGCATGATGTGCGTGCATTGATTCTCTGCAATGGACCGCCCGCTGTGAATGCGCTGTATGAATTTTTAGATACTCCGCATACACTAGTTGTTTAGTATGCAATGAAACCTTGTATAACCTTTCGTGATGGACGTTTGATTCTGCAATATAGGTTACAGCATTCTCCGAAATATAACTTCTTGCATGAACAGTGGGATCAATTTATAAAAACGGAAAGAAAGGAACAGCAGAGGTGATGCCCCCAGCAATCGGAGAGGTTCACGCTGTCATTATCCTACTGCGGGGTAGAAAAGAGAACATTTGACTGGTTGCCATCAGCAACGTCTCTGCGCTATCTTTGCTCCAGTTATTAATTAATGAGCCTTGCTGTTTATTCTGCGCTGCCTTCTCCTATAAATAAGAATAGATCAAGCGTTTTCCCAGAGGCTCCCCGAGAAATCTCTGATAGCAGCCACCAAAACAGGATTATACGTCCTCGCTGCAACAAACATGCAAATGCTGGGAGTTGGCAGCAAATATCTGCGCTTTTGCAGCTGGCGGCACGATGGAGTGACTGGTGCTGTTGGCATATCAAGTAGAAGATTAGGGCGACTGGAACAAACTACTAAAGTGATTAGAAAAGCTAAAATCCAAAGTAATGACAAATGCGGCTGTGACCATAGGAAAGACAAAATGGCGACTTGTACATCAAGGGGAACATGGTGTATGGGGTGGTATGACACTTCTAATATATGGGGTATACCAAGGCAGTGCAGGGGTTAAAGGCCATTCAGAGGGCACCCGTGGAGTAAAGGGCCCCGTGTGTCTGCCAGGCCTGGCTGTAGCTTTTACTGCACCCTGAGATTTTGGTTCCAAGCACCCCGCTCCACACATTATTTTGGCAAAGAAAAGTACAAAGACCATAATATAAAATTTGAAACATTGCCAGCGTTATCAATTCAAATCAGCATTCAATAGCATTTATTTTGCCACTGAAGGGGGTAAATGGTGATAGTTTACCCCAAAGGGAAGAAATGGACTAATGATTCATTTTCTTCTAATGTTAAAATAAGAAGATATTCACCACTAATCGTGCATGCCTCACCCACTACTTGCCCACACCTTCCTGGGCAGGCAGTGGGTAAGGTGTTGCACGGTTAGAGGTAAATTTTTCCATATTTCACCATTAATGCTCTGCCACTCCACCTACCACCTTTCTATGTGGACCCTTCTCTCCCTGTTAACAAAAAGGCATGCAAAACGGGCAACGCGGACCCCGTAGCAAGGAAGGTATGTTTTTCTGGTGCCGATTGTTACCTGGTGCTCAGGTTAAAGTCTTACCCTGGTTTTTAGTAGTCATTCCTCAGATAACCTGTCCTGACCTCTAAATAATGTAAGATACACAATCCTGTCCTCTGCATTCTGTATTCTATACACTCCTGACCCGTACACTGTTAAACATTTATGTCCCCTGCACACTGCAAGTTACACACTTCTGATTTGTACACTGTTGTTGACCCCCCTGCGCTCTGAATCTTACACACCTCTGGCCCCTGTATTCTAAATGTTACACACTCCTGACCCCTGCGCTTTGTATGTTACAAATTCCTGATCCCTGCACTCTGTATGTTACAAATTCCTGACCCCTGTATTCTGTATGTTATACACTCCTGACCCCTGCTCTCTGTATGTTACACACTCCTGACCCCTGCGCTCTGTATGTTACACACTCCTGACCCCTGCTCTGTATGTTACACACTCCTGACCCCTGCGCTCTGTATGTTACACACTCCTGACCCCTGCCGTCTCTGTATGTTACACACTCCTGACCCCTGCTGTCTCTCCTGATTCCCTCCTATCCATGCTATGCCATGCACAAGTTCTGGGATGACTTGGCACCTAAAACTAAGGGGGTAGTGCACATTGGATGGAAAGGTGGCACCTGACCTACAATGACACCAGTCCAGGGCATGACGTCTTGATTGAAGATCAGACCACACTATAGGATCCATTCATGTTCAGGTAAATCTGTAAACAGTGATAAGTACAGGTCAAACTAAATCTGAAAGGCTCACAAACTTGTAAATGTAAGTGTGCCGCTCTCATGCAAATTCATGCACTTTGTTTTATCAAGCGTGCATAAGATTTACCTGCCAAGTACATAGGCTTTAGATTTGCTTGTTGTTCCTGAACTATATGAAAACTTATATTCTCCATGGCATAGTGAATGCATTATGCAGACACAAGGAATCAAAACTATTAACAGAACAATCGGTGGGCCATGCCTCCTCAGGCACTTTCACCATGTTTTCTTTTCTCCATGCCTGTGTCAGCATCAGGAGGATATAATATCCATGCATCAATGGCAAAAAAGAAAGAATAGCCAATTACAGAGAGGGCAGAAAATATATAAAGGGTGACATCACCCCTCAGGGGATCTGGGAGGTTGCTAATTCTGCTCCTGTAGGATATATAGTGCATGCATGGGGCGGCCATGGAATAAAGATCCTTTAATTATATCATCTGCACCTTGAGACCTCCATGGATGATGCAATACTTTTGCATACAAATGTTTTCACAGTTATATGGAGTTCTTAATGAAGGAAAGACTTCCCAGGAATAGTCATCTTTACATGGCAGATGTTCAGTTGCTTTTACATGAACACAGCAAAGAGTAATCTGCTACATATAACAAATAAAGTCTGCTAGAATCTGCAGATTAGTTTTTAGCTAGTTGAAGAAACTCACATTTATGAGTGAAAATAATATTACATATATAACATGATACAATCCAATAAAACATTATTAGAATAGACCGAGCAAACAGTATTTTAGGCATAACATCCATCCTTATTCTGTTTTTTAGGATGCTCCTCTATTGTGCAAATCTCCGCCATTAACCTCCCGCTGTTTGCAAGCCCGTAAATATTCAGCCCAGGGAACCAAATCCATGAATGTGAATGGACCCTCAAGGCATCTCAATGTGCCACAATTCACACATGCACTTAGTTTGTCAACACAGCAACACAATGATCAGAGCCTCTAATTTTATGTGTATCTGTGCATGAATAAGTTTAATTAAGAGTGAATGGCAATGCGGTGCAACAAACATATACAGGGCGTCTTTGCATTCTTTAATCCAATTTATCACATGAACTGGGGTGTCAGCAAACTCTGATATTTACTCCATTTGGAGGCCATGGAAGCCAAAGGGAAGCTGTTGCAGCTAATTAAATGCTTTTCTTTATTTGAAAGACTAACCAAAGTTGGTTGCTACAAATTTAATTTTGCTTCAATATTTCCATAGTCTTAAAATTGCTGTTGTAGGGATGAGAAGTAACTAGAGTGGTTATTATATTACATTTAAACATTCAATAAGTTTTTGCTGTACACAACCATTAAGAAGAAAGACCAGTGGGTCCCAATGCAAAGTCTTCGCCATTAGGGAAACCACAAAGCTCATTTGTGTTGGTTTGTTAGTGATCCAACTAAATTATGTGGGGGGGGGGGGCATTGCAAAAACTACATTTTAACCAAGATAAACATTAATGTTGTTCAATGTCCTGGCTCTAGCATGAGTATTGTGGCTTTAGATTCACATTCAAAGTCATGAGACTTTCTGCAGGCAGTAACACTCAAGAACAGGAAAGTTGTCAAAAATTTGCACTGAGGCCCATAGATCTGTAGCTATGCCATTGCCTCAGGTAACAACCCAAGTGTCAATTACCTTGAAAAGCTCTGAAACCACGTATTAAATTCTCTTACAATTTTGGCATTCTCGGACCTTTTGCTTCTCTCCTCTGACCTGAGCTTTATTGGCCCTTGTACAGCTCGCCCCCCCCCAATCTGTCAATCATCACCACTTTGATCTGCACCAAGGGAACCACTAGTGCTGCAATACAATATTTTCCCATTTGAAAATGGTGGAAGTAAAAGAGTAAGGCTAGGTACACACGTTCAATAGTTCTCATCCAATAATCGGCTCACAGATATCGGAAGAGATCCTTGCGTGTGTACAGGGCTTGTTGTCCATCGCCTGAAGAACCGTCCTGGCGGATCCACTGACGATGGACGACAAACGATCCTAATAGAAGTAAAGGGGAGGGAGCGCCGAGGGGTGCCGCTCCGTTGTTCTCCCCCTCTATAGAGCAGAATGGCGCTGTATGTGCAGCACTCGTACATCGTGCAGTTGTTAGTCTTTGGAAAGGATCGTGAAAGATCCTTTCCAACAAAAATTATTGCACGTGTGTACATAGAGCGCTATGTGTGGTAACAAGCATGCAGATCTGACTTTCTAATTTGCAAGCTTGTTTGGTGACTCAGAAATCACTGACTCCATGGATAACCTTGCAAATGCCATTTCCAGACAGAGCTCAGCAATGGAAAGCTCCATGCTTTTTCCAAACGACACGTATATTATTTTTGCAGGCAGTAACACTCAGGCAACCAAGTGGCTGTGTTCCGATGGATCTGGTAACACCACAAAGCTTTGGTACAGACATAATTGCATTCTAATATCCAATAATGTAAAACCAATGACTGCTCATACCAAGTGGTGGCCCAACACGGAGGAGAGAACTGATCCAGCATGCCAGTTTTGGTGACAGAATACTCGCGGTAAGCTGTGTACATACCATCAATGGACAGTGAGCAGGAATGGTGGCTGAATATTTGATAGTTGTAAAGGCTGCCATAATGGGCTGGTATTTGTACTGGTAGGTGTAAACTCTACTTACCAAAGTATTCATAAAGTATATCCAAGAAGAACCTGAAATCGCAAATATCTGGAAGCAAGAAGCCCTAGCATTATATTAGCTGTATTGTAGACTGAGTACATCTCCAGGCCAAGACTGAAAACAAAGGCTTCCGATCCCATTGTCTGGAATCAAATAGAACTGGGGAACGGCAGGGCTTGAACCTAATATACTCGTCATGTATACATATATAAAATCATACCACGCCATGAGGCATCCGGTATGACCACATATACACCTTGCCTATCTCTTGCCACCATTAGAATCTTCCCTTAAATTTGTAGGATGTTGGCAACTATGTTTCTTTTTCTAGAAAAACTCTTTAAACTTGATTTCAAAGCCTGGAAAGACAAGAAAGGATATGACGGAATACAATTACTTGCTTCTTTTTTTCAAAACCGAGACAATTCTGATGAAAGGAAAAAAGAAAATCAAATAGAAGTGAATCACCATAATGAATAATTGGCCAGTGTCAGTTTTCTGGAGGCCGTATCCTTCAGTATAAGGTGCTCACTGCATCAATTACCTGTGCACACCTGAAGTTTTCTCCAGACTAATAATATGACCCCTATCAGATTTCTGTGAATCACTTCGGGGTATTGAATCTGTGTGCTGACTCACCGTTGGCAGCCATTGGTGTTACTTAATATCTAAATGGTGCGGGTTTATTGTGTGGCTCGTTCAATGATCTGTGAAATGAATGATTATCATGGACGGTAAACTCTCCTCCTTACATCTCCTTGTATTACTTTCATATTCCACCTCCATGATGGCAGCAATAAAGTCAACTCCTAAGGTGGCATTGAAAGTAAAATGAAAAAAATAAAATAAAAATATTATTAAAAATAAACCCAGCAGATTGTTTATTGCGAAAGTGACAGGCGGTTTCCCTTCTGCAATAAATGTAACTTGTAACACGCTTGTTTGCAATGATCACTGACCTTGGCATGGTCACCTCATTGGTCTGTGTCGGGTACCCCGGTATACCCCCAGCTAATGAATTACCTCTCGAGCCCATACGAGGGAATTATGTCATTCCTGCCTGGCCAATCAGGATGGCTGAAGATCCTAAACCCAGAAGAAGACCAGATAAAATGTTGTTTCAATTTATTTTAACTGACCTCAAGATCTTTAAACATTCACCAGATTGCTGCACTTTATTGGAATATATTGCCTCTGTCTACCTTTACAAAATGTTAGCATTATTCCAACATTTATATGTATGTTTGCAAACTCAGAATATAATACCTGCTTGTGTAACATTTCGTTGGTGCACCGCTACCCCTGAGGAAGCCTAATAGGGCGAAACGCGTGGGGTACAACGGTCTGCAAGAACAAACACCTACCTACAAGTCCAATATATGGTTGTATGTAACTACCTAATGCTAGATGACCACTGTATAGCACCCCTTTGGGCCTAAACTATAATCAATGTCTCTCGTAAACCACAAGTCCTCTATTGTGGTTTATCTGATAAAAATGTTTTATGAGAATTATCATTTAATGCCAAACTTTACTTTGCCAAAAAATCCAAAAAAAATGGCACTCACAACAAAGCAACAAGAGACGGTGGCATTTATTCAGAGCAAACCAAGGACCTGCCTGCTCCCAATTTTTTGTTTTTTTCACTATAGTTACACTTTAAAGGAACTTCTACAATCGTCTTCTACATACAGCTGTGACCAATAATGGCTGAGTGGTCCCCCAGGCTGTAAAGTTTTAGCCCCAGTGTGCTGTATTCTCTATATCACCATTTGTACGTGCCCTCCATCTCTATGGTACAGAAAAAAACAAAAAAAAAAATGGCATCCAATCAGCATGATCTTTATCATGAAAAGTGTATTCTACAATTCCTTCATAGACTGGAAGAAGTCTCACCAAGCACAATGACCATCAACGCTCATTCAAATAATTAATAACAAAACCAATATTCATCAGCAATCCAAAGATTTCCTGAAAATACTTTTTCTGCCAATTGATGTCCTTAGTTTAGTTGCCAGCATCATCCAATCCTGGACCCATCCAGCCTGTGAATGGGCAGTGAAAGGATAAGCAGCACAGTGATGAGCTCATCTGTTTCTTATTACAATGATTCTTGCACTGCAGCAGCTGATTGGCTCTTTGTACTGCTTCTTTCTCCAACACTCCAATCCTTCTGCATTGGATCTGGAGTGTTGGTCATCCCAGAAATGTACACAGCTTGCATACACAATGAATGATGTACTAATTATTATATTGTAATTAATTTGTGTTTTTTATATGTCTCTAGAATTCGGCATAAAGACATCTGCCTACCCTGACAAAGCCAGCAGGTAAAAGTCTAATTCCCTTCTACATTGATATGGCAATCATTGCATTGACTTTCACAAGGATTTATTAACAACTTGAAGACTTTCTGATATGAGAGAAGCACCAATTGATATTCTGTAGACTCTTTCTTGTCCAATCTTGGTTACTAAATCATAGAATGAAGATTGCTGGATTGGAAGACTGCGTATGGCGAAGGGAAGAATTGGGCCATTGATACCCTCTGTGGGGCAATCCTGAGAGTTGGGGATTCTTCATTACCCAAAAGATTTATTAGGAGCTGCTGCAAACTCATTTCAGAAGTGGCTGCTGCTGATTACCTTTAATATAGAGAAAATGGACTGAGCCCGTCACTATGCATGCGTTCCATGGTATAGCCACAACAACCCGTACAACTAATATAGGGGCCCCGAGCTGTCTGGTGCACAGAGATGATGCCAATAAAATTGCATTTGCCAAATTCTGTTTGATAAATGAATACGTATAGAAAGTAGGTACTTCCACATGATTGCTATGAAAAAATACAAAAAATAATTTTGTCAAGATCTCAGTGTAAGTTGATTGATGCATTTTTATGAAGATTTAGGAAGCACAAAGCAATGCAAGTTTCAGTATTAGGAAGTAGAACCTCATGGGGAAAGGATTGTATTGTAGGGCTCCCTCCATCACATTACAGCTTGGCAAAGTCATGGCTGCTTATAATGCTTGGTGAGATCTCCGCCCATGGATGAGTTGAAGCTGAATGCACATGATAATAAGGATACATGGTGATCGGGCCTTGGGTACTGGAATATTTTATACACAAATGCACAATGAATATTATATACACACCATGAATATGAACTCATCATCTCTCTTTCCCGTGTTTGGGTGAACAGAGCCTGCACCATCCGCCTATATGTGTTGCTGCAATTCCATGTAGCTGTATTCCTCCCTTGGGCAGCCACACCCTAACCAGCGCGGCATTTTACATGGCATCTGGGATTTAAGACATGAGCTTGATCTGCTTCATTTGCTTCTCATCCACTCATCATACCGACTTTGTGTTTACAAACCCGAACAGGTCAACTCTAATAATTCACCTGTTCTCATCCTATTTTATGGTCTTTATTCTTGGCTCTTCTATATTACCTTCGCCTGCAGGTATGGATGTGGCAGGATGACACAATCCGTAGCTGACCCCTCACTAAATGGCATGGGAGGTGTCCCCAAGTTTTATAAATTATAATCATGGATGTTCCCCCTATTAATATGATTAGATTATGTTTTTTGCCAACCCCTAAGTGATTTCAAAGTATTTTGATTGAGTGATCATCTGATAGAGAAACCCTGACCAAGATGCTTCCACCAGTTGGCCATTCTTCTGACCCCAATCATACTGCTCACTTCCGAGATGCAATGGATGCAAGGCATGCTAATGATCAGTCACCCATGCCAGGATGCCACACCGGATCTATGTTGTATTTGGAACCTGCAAAGTTTATTTATTAAAGTATTTATTTAACAGAGGGTCCAAGAAAAGCAGTTTTTTTGCTGAAAAAGAATAGATCTTAATTCAAAAATATGAATACTATACAAAGTTCAAATTATTACAAGAACAGCAGGTGTGTTTTTCAATCTGAAGGGAATCTCAGATGCTGACGCATTTCGTACTTTTGATTTCCTCAGGGGATCATGAGATGTTCACCCGACGATATTTCAGTAAGTTGTAAAGGTGAAAAAGAGTTTCCAATGGACCTTGTAAGCTGCAACGTCCTTCCAAACAAGAATAAGATACATTCTCCTTCACTTGGTTGTAAGTTTCAAGGTTATAGGGAGAGTTAATAAATCCATGATTCCTCTACAAAAAGATTCTCTAACTTATCCAAAGAATTAAAAAGCTTTCCTGCACAGTAACCTGGCCATTGGAAATATTTATTTCTGCAACCCTTTAAACTTACAACCAAGTGAAGGAGAATTCTTCCTCCTCCTCCTGTTTGGAAGGACAGGGCAGCTTACCGGTCCATTGGAAACCTCTTTCCACCATTACAAACGTGTTTCTTTGTGGAATATTGTTGGGCACGTTCTCTGAAGAAGCCAAAGGGTGAAACGTGTCAGCAGAGATTCCTGCTCCAGATGAAAAAACACACCGGCTATATATGAGTGTTGTTCCTGTAATAATTTGAACCTTTCTTAGTACTTTTTTAACCAAATTTTTCAATTTTTCACCCAAACCCCTGCTTTTCATGAATCCGCTTTCCTCAAATACTCTATCAATCAAACTTTGCCTGAGAGAATCCAGGTTCCAGATACAACAAAGATCTGGCATGGCATACTGGCATGGGTGGCAAATCATTAGCACACCTTGCCTCCATTGCATCATGACTGGGGTTCCAAAAGTGGCCAACTCTTCCAAATGGTGGAAACATCTTCAGGTCAGGGCTTTCCTATTAAATCACCCACCAATGGAATGAGATTGATCTAATGGACTATCCTCCTGTACATTACACAAGGGATGTATACCACTCTCATCCATAGCTCTCCATAGGTAGGGTGGCACAAGTCTCCAAAAAGGGGCATTTGAGACCTGGTATGTGCCGATTATCTAAACTATGTTCCAACCCCATTTCAGCCAAAACATTTAATTAATCTACTATCTCCCACAGCTAAGAACTATTTTATTTCACTTCTAATCAGCTCTTCTATGTTAAATATTCTTTGCATGTGAAGAGTATACAAATGTATGCACAGCTGCCAGCTACAGATGCCCCATCCAGTCCCATCCCATACTATCCACTTACTAGCTGGCCCAGGCGTAACATCCACCCCAGACTCCAATTTTAGAAAATATCTAAAAGACTAACAAGGGAAAAAGTCCCAGCTGATATAGGAGATCGGTCACCCAATGGGACTATTTACAATGACTGTATGTCTGTGAGTCTCTATGTATGTACAATAGTTATGTTCTATATTCACTGTCTGGGGGCTCCTATAGACCAATGGATCTAAAAACGATAAAATGACTTTGGATCAATTGGAAACATTTTCACATTTAAAGGATCTTGGTATAGAAATAGTGCAAACTGCAAAGCTCCTAAAAGTGCTGCAATCAATGGCTAGCGATCAAATTGCATTTTCCTGTAGTCTGCACATGATGGAATTTATTTGTTTCTGGGGGTAGTTCATTGTGTGGAGAATGATAAGAAAGATATGAACCAAACCTTACTTAGTCCACCCGGACATTACCTAAGTTTCATAAAGTGGCAGTTGATTCAGTAAAAGATCTGAATACCCAAATCTGCCTTCTGGTCTTTCGTTCATTAAATCGGCACTCCAGCCTTCACTTCAATGATTCTTTATCCTTCTCCTCAGTCTTGCAAAGTTGTGAAATTATTCACAGCGAGTGTCTTTCAATGTACATTAGAAGCTGCAGCAAATCCTGGCTAGGGGGTGTTCATCATCATCTTGCCCCTCCTTCCTCACTTATTTATTGCTTTTATCATGGAGTCTCAGCGTCCTCTCACCAGCCATGATCAGCCGGGATTACATACAGAAGCACAGATTGAGTGATGACATCATTGAGTCCTGAATAAATTATAGAATTGAATTCTAAACTTTCATTATATGGTATTGAAGAAAAAAAGAGAGGAACTAAAAAAACAAAATACAGATTAAACATTAGCTTAAATTTGTCTTGTCACAAATTAATATCTAATAGATTGATTTCCCACAATGCATGGGGTGTGATGTCCATCCAAATAACCTGGTCGCATGTTTTGCACAATTTTCCCATAATCCCCTGCAGGTTTCCTGCTGTCTGGGTGCAGGCTGCAGTCTCTTGCCAGCCATTCTGAGCTCTCCAGAGACTGCAGTGAGTCCGGGTCGTGAATTATTAATTATAATGACCTGAGCCGTGTGTAATTAGGATTGCTCCCTGTGTGTGTATTGATAATGTAAGTGCATTATAACCTATGGATAAGTAGTCATTGAACTGCTATGAGTGGGTTCAGGAAAGTGGGGTTTGGGGCGCAAAAGAAAAATGTACTCAACATTGCATAAACTCTACACAAGGTTCAGTTTTCATATTAGAGAAAGCGCTCATGTATAAGGAATGCATTCAACATCATGGAACAAAAATAGCAAAACTGACGCGTTTCGCAATTTGGCTTCTTCAGAGGATAGCAAGATATATAACTAACAACATTCCAGGGATATTCACAAGGGTTTATAAACATGTGCTTAAAGAGGTGGACAGAGGTTCTCCAATGAACCTTACTATTTAAAAGATTGGTCCAAAAAGGAGGAGAAACTTTCTTTTACTAGTTGCTAGGTTGAGATATTGCAGTGCAGGAGAAAATTTTGGTTCAGATGTTGCTGTGAAAGACAAGTTCTTCCAGCAGCATTATAACATATTTATATATATATATAACATAAAGCCAACAACTGGAGACTCATTTAATGGAATAATAATACCGGATCACACAATTCTAAATCACGTATACCACCGACAAGTAAGAGATTTGCCTATGGGATAGCCTGGAGCATAGAATCAATATGGAGTAGAAACCGAGAAGTGCTATGTACTTAGACTGTGTCCCGTGCAGCTAGATGAATGTTTTATGATTGACAAAATTGTTCTATAAAACAAATGATCCGATATAACAAATATTTATTGTACATATTATGGTTTAGTATTATAATCTGGCCGTCCAAATCTTTTGGTGCTCCCAGCGTTATCCAAGGTCTCCTTCACCTTCTTCCTCCAGCATGAGTTGAATGATAAACGATTCAGTGATCGGCGCTCCCTGTTAGAGTTCCCCTAAGAGCTGTCGGACGGGTGGAGCCATGACACCCTGGGCTCACTGGAAGCTGATCTGGAAGAGGAGAGGTGAACCCAAAGCTAAGTACACACGGCTAAATTCCGTTGCTGGAAATGATCTCTTGTCACAGTTTCTATTTCAAGATTTTAATATGCTGAATGCGGATTAGGAGGCGCTGTATTGGTTTGGAGAGGAGGGTGGCCACATACCTTATTACTATTACACAGTATTTATATAGCGCCAACATATTACACAGCTCTGTACAAAGTCCATAGTCATGTGACTAGCTGTCCCTCAAAAGAGCTCACAATCTAATGTCCCTACCATAGTCATATGTCATTATTACAGTCTAAGGTCAATTTTGGGGGGAAGCCAATTAACCTAACTGCATGTTTTTGGAATGTGGGAGGAAACCTACACAAACACTGGGAGAACCTGCAAACTCCATGCAGATATTGTCCTGACTGAGATTCAAACCTGGGACCCAGCGCTGCAAAGGCCGGAGTGCTAACCACCGAGCCACTGTGCTGCCCCCATTTAGCAGTCCTGGCATTCTGGCTAATTTCTGCTAATATCAGTTTGCCATTGAGTGGCAGTAAAATAATCATTATTAACAATCGATTTTTGATCAGGGAAATATTGATTATTTGACAGATTGAACAATCATCTAATAGTATAGAATAAGCATTAGTTTCTTTTTGGCTAAAGTGGACTTGAGCTTAGATTCTTCAATTCTCTAGCACAGCAAAGCCACGGGAGCAATTGAACAGAGCATGGGACAAATATTGTTTTGTATTTGTATAGCACTGACATATTCTGCAGAGCTGTACAGAGCCCATAGTCATGTCACCAACTGCCCTTCATAGGAGCTCACAATCTAATCTCTCCACCATAGTCAATAACAGATCTTGATTTACAAACTCCAAGCTAAAGAAGCACTGCCATCCCTGACTCCATAAATCTATAAACCATTACTTGTTAATTGTGCAATCCGTCTTATCTCCATTGGTAAATCTGTGCAGACCTTTGCAAAGCAATGTCAATTGGCCCCCCAGGGTATCGTTCATGCATCTTGCAGCACCTTGTCGTTGGAAAGGATCGTGAAAGATCCTTTCCAACGACAAAAATTGCAAGTGTGTACGCAGCTTAACTGAATGCTTTTGGAATGTGGGAGGAAACCGGCACAAACACGGGGAGAACCCGCAAACTCCATGCAGATAATGTCCTGGCCAGTATTCCAACCTGGGACCCAGCGCTGCAAAGACGGGAGTGCTAACCACTGAGCCACTGTGCTGCCCCATTTAGCAGTCCTGGCATTCTGGCTAATTTCTGCTAATATCAGTTTGCCATTGAGTGGCAATAAAATAATCATTATTAACAATCGATTTTTGATCAGGGAACTATTGATTATTTGCCAGATTGATCAATCGTCTAATAGTATAGAATAAGCATTAGTTTCTTTTTGGCTAAAGTGGACTTGAGCTTAGTTTATTCAGTTCTATAGCACAGCAAAGCCACGGGAGCAAATGAACAGAGCATGGGACAAATATTATTTTGTATTTATATAGCACTGACATATTCTGCAGAGCTGTACAGAGCCCATAGTTATGTCACCAACTGCCCTTCATAGGAGCTTACAATCTAATCTCTCCACCATAGTCAATACCAGATTTTGATTTACAAACTCCAAGCTAAAGAAGCACTGCCATCCCTGACTCCATAAATCCATAAACCATTACTTGTTAATTGTGCAATCCGTCTTATCTCCATTGGTAAATCTGTGCAGACCTTTGCAAAGCAATGTCAATTGGCCCCCCAGGGTTGGGCAAATAAACACTCAGGTGTGACAAGCACTTGCTAAATAAGAGTTTGATAAGATAACATGATTTGCATCTCATTTTGTTAGATAATTCCTTCATGAATGGAGTTTCCAATAACTAGAAGAGGGACCCCCTGGTTGCATGCAAAAAAACAGGTCATTGGCTCAAAAATTAAAATGTCTTTAAATCAGCATTAGGAAACAAATCATGACAACCTTTTGTTTAAAGAGCAGATAAGTGTGACTTTGGTGTGGCCCCAGCAGTGGGCTGAGGTTAAAGCAAACTCCCACCCGAGGCCTTGCTGGTATGGGCTGAATATAGCTCTTCGGAGTGCAGTCCATACGGCACATCTGCTGCTCAGCTGTGTCATTGTGAAGGAGTGCCAAAGGGCTGAGCCAGATGGCAATGTGCATGTGGCATAGCAGAGACATGCCTAGGAGAGCGCTATAGGTGATGCCGCTAGGTGCACCTTCCATCAAAGGGGTAGAACAATAATAAGGACAAAGACAATTCATTATGTCTCCAATGGGAATCCTAACGCATTTTAATATATCTGCAGAGAATGAGCAGGGTGGGGCGTATGTGACATCCAAATGGCATTTTCTATCTCCAGCTGGGGGCTGAGCAGCTGTCATCTTCTATGCACTAAGGCTGATAGATTAACCCTTACCCTTAAAATTCACAAATCTTTGCAGAATTAGGGCAATTACTGGAACTTAAAGGAGAAGCCAAAAAAGTCATGTATTCTATGCCGGTCTATAGAGCGCTTGCTACAGATTTCTATAAGGAATTGGCTATTGGTAGGGTTGGATAGTTTCAGCTGATTGTTCGGTTCTCCACCAAGATGAGCCGGCACAGGGGGTGACGTCCTACTGTCCTCTCTTCTTTGTCCATAAGCATTATCATATTTGCTGGGGTAATGGATGCCACTAAGCAAGCTTTTGAACTTGATGAAGGTGAGGAATGGGTTTTGGTGGAGTGCAGACCATCTTTTTGAAGGCCTTGCTAAAAACAACTAAAAAAGATTACATCCCACCAAAACATTGGTTATAGAATATAACAACTTGATATTGCTTCAATTTCCCACAAATTCCCTACTACTGAAAAATGTTAGATGATCATTCAAGTGTGCACCCTGGCTTGAAACCTATAAATATATGGCTGAGGATTACCTAGTTGTCTGGTATGCAATGGAGCCCAATAATGCTCCTCATTTGTCCACATACCTGAAGAAGTCTCACCTTGGACCTTTCCATGCTCAGACACCAAATCTATGACCTTCCTGCTCCTCAGGCTCTTCATGATTGGATGCCCCATCTTGGACCTCCTGGACCCCACGCTCCGATAACCCATCTTGGACCTTCCTTGCTTACCATGCTCAGATGCCCCATCCACAACCTCCATTCCCTTCCTACTCAGATGCCCCATTTCAGGCTTTTCTAATACCCACTTTCATATGCCCTGTTTTGAACCTTTCTGCTTCAATAAAATGAATCATTTTGGACTTCCCTGCTCTCCATGTTAAGATGCCCCATCCAGCCGCCCCGCCACGCTTAGACACCCCATCTTGAATCTCCCTGCTTCCCATGCTCAGATGCACCATCTTGGTTCTCTCTTCTCCTTATGCTCAGATGGCCCATGTTGGAGTTTCCTACCCATGCTTGGAATCTTGGAGTTTAATGCACCATTTTGGCTGCTCACTGTAGATGGCACTTCTTGGTTTGTTCTGTCTGGAACAATAACCTCTTCTCAAGCTAAAATCACTGGTGTGTCTGCCTCCTTAGGATATTTGGCACTATCTGTTGGGTTTAACGAATCTTTAAACACATTTCTAAAACTCATCTGTTACTCATCTGAGTATCTTTAATGCAATGAAAATGTTTTTTATATATATTTATGTTCATTGTTATAATTCAGTAAAATCAGATTAGACCAAAGTTTCTTTAGGTTTTCTTTGAAATGATAAATTTTGGCTATTGCATATGTTCCCCCCGGATTTCTTTAGGAAAGTCTTTGCTAAACTTAAGAATGCATTCACTTTTCAGATTTTGCAATATAGAGCACAGAAATAATAAATGTAAAAATTGTATTCCGGGTCTGATTTGTTCAGGCTGCAGACGTTCTATATTTATTCCTACTGCAAATGTTCAAATGCTGCTTGGCATTGCACGATCGGCTTTCAGTGACTTTTATCAGATTGTAAAAGCTTTCATTCATATAGACACAGCAGTCTGCAGGCCTCCTTCTGAAATGTGTCTCTAATAAAACCGGTCTGCCTTAGTACATTCATTTCTAGGAACAGATATAATAAGATTGTGGCCCATTCATCTCCATGCTGCTCTATTGAACACTTGCTGCAGATTTTTTTTAGGGAAATGGCTTTTGGTAGTGTTGGATAATTTTAGCTGATTGGTTCCCAACCAAGATAAGCGGGCACAGGAGGTGACTTCCTTCTGTCCTCCCTTCCTTGTCCATAAGCATTATCATACCTGCTGGGGTAATGGATATCAACATGCAAACTTTTCAACTTATCTCACTGGATAGGATAAATACAATACAGGGTTCTGAACTCCTTTTGTCTATTTGCAATTTCCATCAAGTAATCATTTAACATTTAATTAGGTTATCAATGTTTTGGGGATGTGGCACCTTAATATGCACAGCTTTTTCCCACGCCTTGCTCTTAACTCTGCCTTTTGGCCAGACTGGAGGAGTTTTTGTATCCAGTCATTAGCTATCAGTGCACTATTCAATGTAAGCACTTTTTTTTTGTTTGTCAATGCACACAGCAAAGGGAAAGTATGGTGCTTGTCCTTCTGGCCTTGAACCTGAAAGTCAATGAAGGTTTTTGGTTTGGCTTTCCCTATGTCAGGGGGTCCCTCTTGTAGTTACGGTGGTGTGCCTGGCTCCCATCAGTCCTCCAAAGTAAATGCAGCCACGTTGCCTGGGCTGAGTATGTTGGAAGCTTGTTCCTTGTCAAGAGCATTATGCCCCAGGGGGTTCAGGTAAAGAGGCCATTTTCCTTTTTAGAATGGGAGCATGTGAAGCACTTGTGCATTTTTCTTTTTGCACCAGGTGTAAGTTAATGGATTTTCAGTTTTTTGGATGTGCTTGTGCACTGCAGACTTCAACAGAAAAACAAATTGTTTTTTGAGATATAGGAGGAAAGTCATACAAATACGGGGTGAACATACAATCTCTATTCATGTTTCCAGGCTGAGATTCGAACCCTAGAGTATGATTCTCAAGAATAAACCACAATGATAAAAGATTATGGTTATGAATTGCATTTATTTTAGCTAGTGAAGGACATAGAAAAATAGGTTAGAAGGAGAAAAAAGAGGGGCTTCAGGCTCTTGTTTTAAGTTGTGTATTGTTTCAAAAAACAGTTTTACAATAGTACAAGACAGTACAATAGTGCGTTACGTCACAAAAGACCATTCCCTAATGTAGAATCATGGGGTGATGGTTAGCTAGGCAGAAGAGTTGTGTTCTAGGATAGAAAGAAGGTGTACATGAAATAAACGTCTTGCTACCCGACGCGTTTCGCCACAGGAGCGTCTTCAGGGGTATATAACAAGCGTAATATATTGTCTAAGCAAGGTGGAGATGTTGTCACAGATAGGTATGACACAGATAAGGATAAATGTTGCTGCTGATATGGGTTAAGTTGTAGATGAAGCCTTGGGTTAGAATGTGATAAAAACAAACAATGTTTCTTGGCCTTTAAATGTATGAAATGCCAAGTCCGCGGATGAGGAAGGAGAGAGGTGTGCAGGGAAGTGTCTTGGTGGAATTGGCTATCAATTAGATAGTCAAATGTTAAAATCCTGAAGGCTTTGTTTAGACTTGCAGTGAGTTTGCTGTGCAGTTACCACTTTTTTATGTCCTGAAGCCGCTTCCTGTGGCGGGAAGCTGGATTATGAGAATGAATGGGGGTAGCGGTGATTGGTCCAGTACCACCAGATGCTGCCCCCTGTTCAAACACTGAGTTCATCTAAGGACCAATGCAGCAACCAAAGAGTTGCTGTGTCCTCTCTGCCCGCGGATCACCTGTCCAGCAACCTGCAGTAACACCTGCATCCCTTTAGCCCTGAAATTTCACTATTCTCGGCATCCCCTGCACAGAAACTGAGACTTTGCACAGCTGAAAGGGATTTTGGAATCTGTCCTGCAATTGGCTGCTAGGCCTTCCAGTTCTAGGCTCAGATTGGTGGATCCCCAGTGCCTCTCTGCCAGCTCATTCTCTGTAAGATTCTCTGGATTTCTCCTCAGTTTGTCCATGACTCTGTCTTGTCGGTCGCCTGCCCTGATCTCAGCTAGTTCAACCATCTTGCCTTGACTCGCAGTGTTCCTGGCTGATTGCCATTTCCACATTGAAATCATCCAGTGGGGAGAACCTCGGGGGCGTGACCTGGTAACCTCCATGCAGCAAAGTAGCCTGGTGGCCACTAGGGTCACCGGCCCATCACTCCTTGCAGGGTGCGCTGGAGAAGACCAGGGGGTCACTTGGATTCTGCACCCCAGGTAATCCTGTGTCACCTGCCAGAGGAGAAAACCCGTAACAGCATCACCAAAAACGACTGGACCTACGAAGAGCAATATTAAAAATCAAACATTGCACATGTGTTTCCTTGCCATTGTTACATTGTAATAGATTATCTTGGCACATATTCCTAGAATATTTTAGGTATCTTTCACCCAAATACACCAACACTGACAGCCGGCCCAACCCAGGCAAATCAGTCATTGGAATCCTTGTGATGAGACACAAGGCACACGTCTGTACTCCACATGGCCTCAAGCAGTAGAACGTAACCTGCGATTTGTTGGTTCTGGGTCGGTGATTGAGTGTTCCTGACAAGACAACATTACAATAGAAGGCAGGTGTGATGTAAACATAAGGAGGATTAACGGCGGAGTGCCAGAGGTCAAGCAAACATTTCCCCAGACTTCATGTCACAGAATAAATAAATATGGAGCATGAAACGTTCGGCTTCAGGAGCAAAGGATGAAGACTTAGACATTTACTGCTACACCGAAGGCATATGAAGCTCACAGCCTCCACTCGCCTCAGATACTATAATGCAATGCTGTATACAATCCTTATATTTACTTTATCGTGTGGTTAGGAATCCTCACAGCAGTCTGCCACGTTTACTGCTACGTCCTCCATAAATGGCCTTATAATTTTAAATGGTGCTACCGCCCTGGAGGCCATGTGTGACCTCCATCCAAGCAACTACCAGAGGCCCCGAATTCTAGAAGAGTTTATTGCAAACAGAGAGTTGGAAAAATAGGAAAAGGATCAAGGTAGATCATGAATCACTCTCATGGAGGTATTTGCCTATTTACGAGTAGCCTCAATTAAAGTTCAATTATCCAACCAAGTCAGGAGTGTAAAACCGGGTGGATGTCTTTCTCCAACCTCCATGCTCCTGCAGGGCAATAACTCCTGGTTGGCTGACAATGGAGAACCTGTAGGGGGTTATTGGCTCCATAATGAAGAACAGATACGGCTATTCTGTTATGCTAAACTTGGCCACATATTCCATGGTCCTCACATTCATAAATGTTGGGTTGCAGTGTGTAGCCCGATGGGCATCAAGCTGTTCAACAGAGGTCAGGGATTGGAGGAGAGCTGGTCAAGAGACATTGCAAAAACTTATTTTATCAAAATGTTGAATTGGGAACACACTTCCAACAGAGTTAGGGAATCAGTAAACAGTAGGGGGATTTAAATATGCTTGGAACAAACACAGACTTATACAAAAAGGCTAAAAAGACAACAAAATATAAAAAATATAAAAAAGGGGACAGACCCAATGAACCATTTGGTCCTATTCTGCTGTCATAGTCCTATGTAACTTACTTTAATTTTTATTGTCCTGTGCCGGCTTCAAGCTTCTATTTGCTGGGATTTATCAATGTGCCGTGTTTGCTTGGTGGTGCTTGCATGGTGGGGCTTTTAAAATGAGCCCCTTGGTGTCTAATAGGAAAGGGCCATGTCAGTACTGACAATGCAAATGCTGCCGCTCCTCTGGTCCTATTGGAATTCTTATAGTTGCAGATAAAAAGGAGGGGCGACAAAATTGGGATCAGAGCTCATCCCAGAGCCCCATTCTGCCCCCATTCCCATATCACTGGTCCCACTAATCCACTCTCACCAGGTAAGTACTTACACAAAGGAAATGGAAACACTTCACTATTGAACCAAATTTTATTAACAGACATAGAATATAATGAGGCATAAAAAAGCTGCCATTGAATGGAAACATAAAAGGTGAAAATGTATTATTCTAGGATATTATGAACAGTTTATTCTATTTTACTATACTATATATTTACAAAGACCTCCGTGGAACTGCAATGCTATAAGTCTGTTCTGGATTCATGATAGCACCACTGGATCAAACAATTTAAATAGGAAATGATTCATAGAGATGGGCGAACATGTCCAGGTTCCGTCCATGACCGGTTCGGCATGACTGGCCAGGTAAACATTGGTTCAAAGCTGTTACAGTACACAGTGGGCAACTTTTCCAATGGGTGGTGGTTGGCAAGGCACCGGGCACAGGGTATGTTATGAATCAAAGTGAACCCTGCCTGCCAGGTAGCTTACCAAATGGCTCCAATTCAAAGCAGTTGGCAAGGAAAACCTTGGTGGGGCGCCGGTTATAAGGTACAGAATGCGCAGCATAGGAACCTTAACAACCTTCCCCCATCCAACTGCTTTGAGGTTCACTCATGCTTCCTGCACGGACCCTTCCAACAAATAATAGTCTGACCCAAAGCCATGGAGTTTTGTAGGACCGGCATTCAATCACTCAATCAATAAAAAAGCCCATAACCTGATATATATACAATAATGTCAATTAATAGTTAATTTGTATCCCAAGAGGAAATTGTTCAGAGGAAGCAAAGCACCAGGCAGACTAACAAGACGATCACGTAGGTGAGAACTGAACTTGGAAGAACAGATTGTAATGTAGCATTCACCGGTGAATGTTGCATCCCATATGTTGAAAGCTTCTATCGTTGGCTCCCCTCCATATGATCACAGAGTGCTGCATAGACAGAACTATCAGTTTCTGCCAATTTCCCATCACAGATTTTCCAGACAAAGTAACAAGGAACGAAGGCGGAACAGAAGATGATATACGACGATTTCATTTCCAGATGACAGATTAATATGCAAGAGGATAAATACAGAAGAGAACACTCCATGGGTTGTAGTTGTAAAGAAATGACATTCACCAAATATTCTCTGCTGGAGAATGTTCCAAGTCCATGTTTTTAAAGGAAGTGATTGATTTTCTACTTGAAAATGTTTGGTGAATGTCAAATTCAATTATTTATAAATAGACCTTTTAGGATTAGTTCACACTGGTAGTGGAAACAATTGTTCCTGGGCGGCTCCTCGTGGGTGGTGCCTTGCCAGCAGCCCCAATCACTTTCTGGTTTCTACTGAATGGTTCAACAGGGCACAAGCTCCTGGCTAAGGGGAAAAATAAAAATCTAGCCCTCATGGAAGCAGTGCTTGCACCTTAAAGAAAAACATCACCTGCCCACATAATCACTGCTGGGTGTTAGCAAGGTAAAGATCAATTTGATAAGTTACACAGCATGCCTGCCTTCCCTATGACTAGTGGTTGTCAGATAGGTAGGTGGCAAAAGAATGGGCAACCTCAGGCAACAGAAACTTCAGAGCCACCCCTGCACAGCTTTTCTATTACAAAGAAACAGAGACTTATTTTTTTTCTCATTGACGGGAGTGGGGTAAGGGGGTGGAGGTCCTGGCTTAGGGGAGAAAAAAGTATAAATCGGGCAAAAAACTATAAATTTCCCCTAAAGTGCCTGCACTTTTATATATATATATATATATACATATATATATATATATATATATATATATATATATTTTTTTTTTTTCTCGCTGCTGGGAGGGGGGCATGCTTCTGGCCTAGGGGAGAACAAAGTATAAATATGACCCTGATAGGGACAGTGCCTGAATGTTAAATAAAAAAACTTCACCTACCCTGTATAATCACTGCTGGGGGTTAGCAAGGTAAAGATCAGTTTGTTTGGTAAGTTACACAGCATGCCTGCCTTCCCTATGACTGGTGGTTGTCAGATAGGTAGGGGGCAAAAAGTTGGGCAACCTCAGGCAGCAAAAACTTCAGAGCCACCCCTGCACATCTTTTTTTATTACAAAGAAACAAAGACGTCTTTTTTCTGGCTGCTGGGGAAAGGAGGAGGACAAAGTCTTGGCCTACGGGAGAAAAAAGTATAAATCCAACCCTGATAGGGACAGTGCATGCATCTAAAAAATAAAAAATCCCTTGCCCCTGCATAAGAAAATTGGGGAATAGGCAGCAAAAAATTGGGCAACCCTGGGCAGCAAAAAATTGGGTAACCCTGGGCAGCAAAAAATTGGGCAACCCTGGGCAGCAAAAAATTGGGTAACCCCGGGCAGCAGAAACTCCAGAGCCACCCCTGCACATCTTTTCTATTACAAAGAAACAAAGACGTCTTTTTTCTCTTCCCCCTCTCTGCATGGAAAGGATTATGGGTTGTAATGAACACACAGCGAGGGCAGTCAGTGTAAAATTGATGGATTATTGTTATTGTTGATTTAGCTGCCTTTAAAGGATAATAGCATGTTAGGGGAAGCGGCTACTTTATCAGCATTTCTATACTGTGCGCTCTTCATATTAACTCTAGGAAGCACTTTGCAAAAACTCGATACTGCGTTCCCTTTATAAAAATATACAAAAGGAAAAAAAAAATCAAATTATCTAAGAGAAGATAATAAAAGTTCAGTTCAGAGCCCCGTAACCCCAGTTTAACCCTTGGGGCCCTTTGCTGCTGAATCCTCGGCTTCATGGCTTGAAGACTTTGCTGCCATCCCCTCCTCCACTCCAACATTGCATTGCCAGCAAGCAGAGCCGCGCAGTATCATGTTGCGTTTCTACATGCTCAAACTATTCATTTGCAAAGTACGGAGCCCCATGATTACCGCCTTTGCTGAAATGGGGAAGGAATTTTTTTAACTTTGTTTGGAGAGCGGCTGAAATTTAATTCACTTTGCAAAATACATCTCTCCTGACCGAGTAAAGAAGGTGGGATTGTGGCCCCGCGGTACAGATGGAGCTTTTTGAAGGCAGCGGGCCGTACGCCTTTCTAGAATTTCTCCAAGAAAGCAGGAAAAGGGAGGCTGAGAAAACAGAAGGAGGTTATGAGATGTGTGCGAGGCCCATGCTGGCGCGCCCGCTGTTTATGTAACCCCAATACTGCCGGGCCTTCCATGGGCTCACGCACATTCTCTGTGCTTTGCTCAGTCCAGGTAAATTCACGGATTTAACTACTGAGATGAAACAAAATATCAAAGAGTGCTTGAACAGTCCGTGTTCATATTACATTTCATGTAGCTCAATCAGATAGGATGCCAACCCCCGAACAAATAGAGATTTATAAGAGATATGCAAACAGAGGGGTTTTTTGGCATACAAAAATATATTCATATTCACTGAAAAATAACAGGTAATTCCATGAAATGACTCTAGACAGTTTTATCTGACAGATATAGGAACATTGAGCATTTATTTGCACTTTACGTCTATCAAGAACATATCTATATTGATTATTCACAATTACCGACGCATTTCGCCCAATGTAGGCTTCCTCAGGGCTATAACTATTTTTATGTTTTTTTGATATTTTTGTAGTTATTGTGTTTTTTTGAGAAAACAATTTCCATAAAACACAACAGACAATAAAATACATAAAATGCATAGACAAACATAAAATGTAGTGACCTTGACAGAGATTACTAAAAATAAGCTAGCATAAAC
>NC_092859.1:158247430-158249133 GCF_032062135.1 Pyxicephalus adspersus
TAAGTAGAAAGTAGGAGCAAGCCGAATAGGATGAGGAGACCATTCCAGAGAGTCGGGGCAGCTCTAGAAAAGTCTTGGAGCCGTGCGTGTGATGAGGTTATGAGTGAGGAAGTCATTAGGAGGTCATTGGAGGAGTGAAGAGAGCGGCTAGGAGATTTTTCTATCCGATCAGAAAAGTATATATTCACAGATCATCAGTTTATAGGATGTTAGCTCCTCCATCATAAGCTTTTATATCAAAAAGTATCAAAAATATCGACAGAGTGTTGCTTGAAACCATGGTTAAATCTAGGATATAATACACATTAAAAGAGAAGAGGATTCTGATTACAAGGAGCACAAAGCCTACAACTGCAGTGCCCAAATATCAGATCCAAGATATTCTAAATGCAAAAGCTCTCCAAGGCTGCAGAGAATACACTTTCATCAGTGAAGCTGGGTGATCCAGAAAACCTGGAATAGATCTGGTCCAGGATTTAAAACATTTGCTAGCAAATAGCAAATTCATTCCAGGTTTGCTGGATCACCCAGCTTCATTGATTTAATAAATTGATTTAATAAATTCGTCCCAACGAGTGAGCCCCTGCACACATGTATTGGGTTGGATCAGCTCTCATTTGTGTCTTGGTGTCGGGTTTTGCTTATCTCCATTAAGAAGTCTGCAGCATGTAGAATCCTTTTATATTGTAATGTAAAACACATGAATCCAGCAACACGAGTCGCTCCCATACCTGCAGGAGTAGGACAGAACAGGAACCAGTGGGAGATTAAAGTTGCCGGCGTGCAGCTAAATCTGCTACTGTATTATTTTGGTTGACCTTTCAATACAATATTACCGTTGGCTCAGCTCCATCGCAGCCTCCATGGAGCCTGCGGGTTCTGCCATCCGCACAGACATTCCCAGCTAACAAAAGATAACTACGTACACACGTCAGATGATTCTCGTCTGATTATTGCTGCAGGGCTGATATCGGATGAGAATCTGACGTGTGTGCAGCAGCCGTGCAATGATGTTCATGGATCTGTCCTGGCGGAGTGATTGCAATGCTTGTGTAGGGGAGAGAGCACAGCGGGGTGCTGCTCTGTCCTCCCCTCTCCATAGAGCAGAATGGTGCAGTATGTACAGAGCTCGTTCATGCATCTTTTGTCATTGGAAAGGATTGTGAAAGATCCTTTTACAGCAACAATTATTGCACGTGTGTGTGCAGCCTAACTCTGAGGATTCTGAACATTTGGTTAGGAGGTCCGCAGGCACTGCAATCAGTACCGCTGGGGAGGGAAGTAGTTGGGGCAAGGCTGTATTAAAATTCACAAGAGTGCATTTGGTGGGCCGCCAACCACATCCATTGAATCTGCAAGAAATAATTTGCTTAGCTTAGTAAGTGTGAAAATATATCTTGTAAAGAATTCCCAATCATGTAATAAAATGCTTGTATGTGATTGGATGTCTGCAGTCAGCACAAATTTTAATTTATATAGCATTTACATAGCACCAACATATTACGCAGCGCTGTACAAAGTCCATAGTCATGTGACTAGCTGTCCCTCAGGAGCTCACAATCTAATGTCCCTACCATAGTCATATGTCATTATCATAGTCTAAGGGGAAAGCCAATTACCCTAACTCAGGGGTCTGCAACATGCGGCTCCGGAGCCGCATGTGGCTCTTCAGCCTCCTTGTTGTGGCTCCCTTCGGCTGCCGC
>NC_092859.1:158250446-158254715 GCF_032062135.1 Pyxicephalus adspersus
AATTAAGTGAATTGTTCCTTGCAAAGTATCGAACATTTCTATAGTAAATCAGCAGCGATGATTGTGCTGTGTGCTGTGCTGCAGCATTGGAGCATGTTGCACGGTGAGGGGTTACTTATCCATTCCTGGCTGGTGAAAAATATGTGCAAATTGCACCGCTCACACATAAGATGAATCCATGTCTGCTCAGAAACAACCAGTCAGCATTTTTTAACATGGAGGAACCCTTGAAATAACTTTCAGGGCCCCCCTCCTATAATTACTATACCCCAACTCACAGTATATTAGTGTGGTGGTCAGTGGGAAGAATTCCTCTTACATTGCAGGCCAGTGGGAAGAATGTCACCTTTACAGATAGCCAAAAAGATCATTGGTGTCACTTATAGTGACCTGAGAGGTGCAAACTGCTCATTGCTCCAGGAACCCCCAGCAACCTCTGGAGGAACCCTGCAATACTCTGACTACAACAATGGTCATCTACATGAGGACAGCCCGGGCCAGACAGTGTGATTGCAGGTCAGGGCTGGAGCAGGTAGTCATACAAGCCAAGTATGTGTCACCGACTGCAAACCTCTCTCTGATTCATGCCGGATTGGTGAAGCGTCTCCACTCAGGGCCCCCAGTCCTCCCCTGTCCATTGCCTGTTCTTCTTCCATGATACTGCAGCTATGAAATACAAGATATCCAAACTCTCATCATTGCCATCCTTGTTCATGATACAAGCATAGGGCCTGATTTATTACAGGAGAGGATAGACTTTCATCAGTCAAGCTGGTAATCCGGCAAACCTGGAATGTATTTCTTCAAAGTCATTTTTAATGAGCTAGCAAATGTTTGAATCCTGGACCAGATCCATTCCAGGTTTGCTGGATCACCGAGCTTCACTAATGAAAGTGTACATTAAATAAGGAACAATGAATGTATCTTGTGTGGAGGAATAATATCTTAATATCTTCTATTATTCTCTTCTAAGCTAAACAGTTTCACAAGTCTATATTTGTAATGAATAGCTTTACTAAATGAATTAAGTTGGTCTGGCTGCCTGATAATTGCCTGAAGAACACGGGAACCAGATCACATTCTGCTGTTCCATTTATTATACTTAATCAGCAAACAATCCTTCATCTGTAAATGTCAAACATCTTTCCGAGTCTAGGAGTGTGCTTGTGCTCATGTATTCTTCTTCTTCTTATTAATAAACAGGATGTATATAGCACCAACATATTACGTAGCGCTGTACATTAAATAGGGGTTACAAATGACAGACAGATACAGACAGTGAGACAGGAGGAGAAGAGGACCCTGCCCTGAAGAGCTTACAATCTAGGAGGTGGGGGAAGTATCACACAATAGGAGGGGAGATATGGAATGGTGGGAAGTAGTGAGGGTTTAGGAGACAGAAGAAGACGGGTAGGTGAGGGGGAAGCGTTGGGTTTTGAGGACTCTTTTAACCTCCCTAGCTGTTCATTTCTTTCCAGTTTTATATGTCTAAAAGCAGTACATTGTTTTTCATGAAAATTTATTTTACAGTATAATATAATAGTATGAGTATAATAAAATTTGAAACACAAAATCATTTAAAAACAATAAACTGAATAAATTAAAAAAATGTATATATTAAAAAAAAAAAAAAAAAAAAAAAAAAATGTAATTTAAAAAAACAAAAATACGCATTATACTCATACTATTATATATACTGTAAAATAAATGTTCTTAATGTACTGCTTTTACACATAAAAATTAAAAAGTTTTTTTGTATTGAATGCAATACAATGGATTTCCCGCCCCGCCCGGCCGGGATGTACACACGCACCAACGTCACCGGGAACTCCCCGGTGACTCATCGGAGCAGAAGCAGGAAGAAGAAAGAAGACGGAGATCGCGGCACTGGACCCCCGCGGATCAGGTAAGCGCTCTATTTACTAACCTTCCCTAGGTGTTCCAACCCCGAGAGTGACTCGGGGTTACTACTTGTAGCGTGATGAGGTTATGAGTAAGTAAGTAATTAATAGGTTATTGGAGGAATGAAGAGAGCGGGGAGGGGGTATTTTACGCTCATGGCTGAAATGTAAGTGGGACAAGAACTGCACGGGGGCGTTTTCTTTATAGCTGCCCCTGTGCACATAGCAGGCAGAAAAGTGCAGGGGCTATGTGATCTACAGGTTGGTGGGAATCTGGCTCTCTCTTCTCATTTCATCTTTTTCCTAATTTTGATTACATGAAGATACTGCAGGCTCATGCCAAGGGGTCCTTTTCTGATTAGAGTTACCAAGGGGCCACCTTTAGTCAGTAGATCACATAGATTCCTTTCTGTTGGCCCATGTATATTGCTGACATTTTTCTGCTCCCCAGGTATGGTATGTAATCTACAATTCCCAATGTGTACTATACTTGCTCCCCTGCTGACCGCCGTGGTTCCTCCCGCTAGCTTATACATTACTAAAGGACCGGTGAGCCAGAGGGAGGAACCACAGCGTGCAGCAGGAGAATCATATCTCCAACCTATGTAACTGAAGATATGCAACATATTTTATTTGCACGGGTAAAGGTGATGATAGATATATCCACTCTTCTTTATAGTGCAACTATTTAAAAAAAAAATTCCAAGCTTTATTGTCCAAGCTTTATTTCTTTCCCTTATGTTAAGAAGGGAAAGAAAACTTTCTCACGGGTCTTTTTTTACGAAATTGGCTTTAACATTGCAACTAAGGAGACGGGTTCTTTATTCATTGTCCCTTCTGCAACAAAACAAATTCACCCGCCTGTTCCCAATCTCCTCCATAAGAGCTACATACACATTTCCATACATGTTAGGTTCACCTGTGCCCTCTGGTATACATTAGTGTGATCTGAGCCAAGGCCGTTATAAATCCATTATGTAGAAATGAAAGCCATGCAATGGTTTCTAGAATACAAAACCTTTAATATTCTATTGCCCGAACTGTAAGCTGAACAAGGAACAGTACAAGCAGTACAAGGAACAATGCAGCAACAGGAGATCTGGGCTGGTCCTCGGGAAGGAGAGAATTGAATGATCACTATTACACATTAATGAAGTCCCCCATTCCAGTTCATCCATCACTGCAGCACAACATGTTTGCCAGTATTATGTCTTCCCTGCAGAATTTCACTTTCATTACCTTGCAATGCACAGGAACAATAAAAGAGGAATCTGGTGTGAGGGTTGGAGAGCTTTGATAATTCTACAAATCTGATAAATAAGGCTGAAAGATTCACTTTATTCAAACGTGAATGATTTGCATTGCTTAGGAATCACAGCCTGCCTGCTGGGTGACCCTGATTCCCATTCTGGGATTCATCTTCTGCATTGGGCTGTTCTGGTAGGTTAATTCCTCGTCGTCTGAATCTACCTGAATCAGAACTTTTTAAAAGATGCTAAAGTATTTCAATCAGAATGTTAAACTTTGGGAATCAAAGCATATGAGTTTGTTTTTGTATGTGTGCACCTACTATGTTCACCTGTCACCGAGTGTTAACAATAAACTTTAATAGTACTTAACCCTTACCAATCCCACCCCCCAAAAATGAACCCTTTATTCAGGAATGTACCCGGCGTTGTGGGTTGGCATACCTAGGTGGGCAAAACTAGAGTTGGGGGGTAGTTCAGCTCTTTGTCTATTGGTCCTCTATGACTCTGACATGACTATAGATATGGCACTCTCTGACACTCTATGACTATAGGAATATCTACATGGACAAAGCTTGGGTGGTGGGTGGCTATACCTAGGTAGACAAAGCTAGAGTGGTAGGTGGGTGTATGTAGGTGGACAAAACTTGGGTCATGGGTGACTATACCTAGGTGGACACCTCTAGGGTAGTGGGTGGTTATACCTAGGTACACAAAGTTAGGGTTTTGGGTTATTTTAGCTCTAAATCTTTGGGTCCCCTATGACTTTGCAGAGTGAGTCCTCTATGACTCTGGGAAGGGCAGGCATACCTAGTTGGAAAAATTAGGTGGACACAACTAGGGTGATTAGTGGCTGTACCTAGGTGGACAAGGCTAGGGTGGTGGGTGGCTGTACCTAGGTGGACACAACTAGGGTGATGGGTGGCTGTACCTAGGTGAACATAGCTGGGGTGGTGGGTGGCTGTACCTAGGTGAACATAGCTGGGGTGGTGGGTGGCTGTACCTAGGTGGACACAACTAGGGTGATGGGTGGCTGTACCTAGGTGGACAAGGCTAGGGTGGTGGGTGGCTGTATCTAGGTAAACATAACTTGGGTGGTGGGTGGCTGTACCTAGGTGGAC
>NC_092859.1:158254837-158320314 GCF_032062135.1 Pyxicephalus adspersus
GGGTGGTGGGTGGCTGTACCTAGGTGGACAAGGCTAGGGTGGTGGGTGGCTGTACCTAGGTGGACAAGGCTAGGGTGGTGGGTGGCTGTACCTAGGTGGACAGGGCTGGGGTGGTGGGTGGCTGTACCTAGGTGGACATAGCTGGGGTGGTGGGTGGCTGTACCTAATTGCACAAAGCTAGGGTAATGTCTGGGTTTACCTAGGTGGACAGTAGTGGGTGACTATACCTGGATGGACACTTGGGTGTCCAGTAGGCATTTCTAGGCAGACAAAGCTAGGATGCTGGGTTAATTAATCCAATATTTAAACTGTTTTTTTTAAGAACTTGCCATTTAAGTGTTGTCTATGAAAACAACCATGGTTATATATCCTTTCCAAATTATTATGTAACCCATCAAACAGGCAGGTTCAGCAATGTATGCTCCATTATAAATATATTTAGAGTGTATGTCCAGCAAAAAAGGGCTCTTTGAAGTTATGTATTAAGTAATAAACAGGGGCAGATTCTAAACCAGTGAAGAAATATGAAACAGACAGAAGGCTGACCATATAAATTAAATTATACTAAAAGGACTAAAACAGAATCTTTACATACTTTATATATTCATAATCAGAGTAAACAAAAGCAATAAATCTACAGCATTAAAGCTGAAATCAAAAACCTTCAAATATAATCCCCAAAAACCACTGAGGTACCAATCCATTATGTGAGAACCCAGTGCCCCAGGAGAGAGAAGTAACCGGAAGGCAGCTCTGCACTGGTAAAGTTGGGTTACTGAACAGATCTGGAAGATAAACACCAAGATTGAACCAAGAATACTCCTGGCTTTTGTGTATAGAGAATATTTGCATATCATGGAGTTCAGCTTTAAAATTTGGAGCCTTTTTATTCACTGTTAACTTCTGGTGACTCCTGAGCAGTCTCAATCTGCTGCCTGCCGGTACACAGGCCTCTTCCTGCTCGCCTGATTATATCCACTTGCAAAGCTTGGAAACACAATCTGCACAGTGCAGCAGGAGGCGGCATGAATCATCTGCTTACTGCTCTACCTTCCTTTGTGTTAGAGAATGTACTCTCGCCTTTCAATAAAGAATCATGGAATGAGCAGAAAATAGCCAAATTCCTCGCTCCTTAATGTCTTTTCAGGAACCAGAACTTAGGTTTCTGCACGAACAAAAATGCTGGCACGGAGCGTTTTTTAATTCTGAAACTTGAGATTGGAGACATAAGATGCTTTGAGTCCAAGACTCATATTAACACTGTGCTGGACCTATGGAGCCAGACGGCCAAAGGGAACGAGTTGGACAATGGGCATGGCCAGGAACGTATCATGACAGGTTGGTGTGGGTGAGCTTGGTGCCAAGGTTGGCGAGCATGCACGGCACGCACCTAACATTTTCTGAGCACCCTTCAGCAATGACAGATCCAGAATCCCACCACTGCATCCCCCGGAGCCAACCTCCTTACTGCTGACTCTTCCAATTCCACCGCAATACTCCTTGGCCGTTGGTAACACAACATTGTGCCCACCATCTTGGTCTATTGCTGGTGGTCCAGGAATAAGGCCAGCTCCACACTACATAGCCCATACCCTGTGCAGTGAAATCATTGAACAGAAAGTCACTAGGAGCCAGGGAAATGACCTCCTGATGACTTTTTGTATTTTGAATACTTCTTTAATGATTCTGGGCAGCCTGAGATCTGTTTGTGGCTCAATGCCTGCCTGAAAATTCAACTTTATTTACTGTATGACATCATTTTTAATTTCGAGTCTGGCCAGCCAACATAAGGGAGTGATGTGTACATAAAACCAGTCACAAAAACTAATCTAGGCTAATGTGTTTACCAGAACACGAGGAAACTCCCCCACCAGTGTCACAGTCCATGACCGGGGAGCAGCTCTTCTCCATGGCGCTGTAAGCAGGTCCAAGGTTGCCTGAATGCCTGGTACCGCTTGGATTTTATTCATGGCTTAATGCACCAACTCACATCTCAGAAAAAGAACTGGAAACTTCAGACTTCTGAGACCAGAGATGAGTCTGTTGTCAAAGCCACATAGCTCTGAGTGCTCAACTATGGACACCAAGTGATGGAGCCACCTGTCAATCATACACAGGGCACTGGTAGCTTAGCTGCCGCCGTTCTGCCAATTAGAGCCCAGTTTGCCCAGCTTGCCCGACTCTGCACCTGTCCCTACCCTAGCCTGGGACTGGACAGTAAGAAGCATAACATTGGCACGCTCCTTGTCATTGTAAGCTAACTGCTTCCTGGTACTGCTTCTTTCTCTTACTTTCTAACCCTGCTGCACTGGAAGCCTGATACCAGGTCAGATGCAAGCAGCGTCACTAATTGCATTAAAATACATTTGAAAATGCATTAATGATTGCCAAGCTGAATTAATTGGTGGCGTTTATGAACAATCATTCAAATGGTTTCTTCTTAGAATACTTTTATGAATAGAATCCGGCACGTAATGCTGTAGGATGGATCATAATGCACTGGCACCTACCCAGCGATGAATTTACTAAATAATAACTTGCCATTGCTATTTTCTTTTATGTTGCAGCCTAAACCTTGCACTTTAAGTAGCTTTAGTCTTTTAACACATAGGAATGTAGGCTGGTTCTTGGTGAGATTATAACCTTTGAATGAGAGCAGCAGCAAAAATCTTAAGGCTTTGCAATCAAAAAAATAATTCTGCCAAACACTGGAAAAAGAATCAGCGTGCCGCATACAACCACTTGTTCAGCCACGCATATGCCTGCTTGCATGCAATTAACTCTTTTGCTTCTTTATTTGCAGAATGCTAAAATCAAGAAATGAACAGTAATTTTTTTGGAAGGTAAGATTTTCATTGGAAAGGGTTACATACAAAGTAGTAGAAAGGTGCAACAATCATTTCCAAAGAACAGATGAGAAAATGGAGATTTTGAAGCAGAGGTTAATGTCATGCGGCGAGCCAGCCACTCAGCACCGGCGGATCAGATTAGGTCATTTTGTTGCTGCTGCTTTTTTAATGCTTTCTACAAAACAGCTGCCATGGCAGTGGAAACTGAATGGGGAATCTGCGATATAAAGAAATATTACAATGCAACAATTATTCATTCATGTTGTTCATTCTTTATATTCAGATGCCCCCCTCAGTTCCTGATATATTAATGATATTAAAGTACTTGCATCATTTTCTGGGTTTTTTTTTACTCTCAAGGTGAAATAATGCTACACTGGCCACAAGAACCTTTATTTTATGTTCCAGCATTAAATAAACACAGGCAGCATTTCTAAAGAAAAAAATATAATAGTTAGGATACACTTATGCACTGTACACCACCGCAGTATACCACACCCTGTTTATTCTCAGCGTCTCTTGCAGCAGAAAGGATATCAAGGAATTAGTTGCTCTGCAGCTAGCAGCATCCCCGGCTTCTCTTTAGCTGTGCAGCCTGAGATGTATCTTCCTAGCATCCCCAGCACATACTCTGAGGCTGTGCATAGCTAAATTGGATTTAGGAGCAGATTAGTCCCTGGCTTCATCCTGCCATTGGCTGCTGGCGCTTTATAGCCTCTCTGCTCCCAGTCACCAGTGGCCTGTTGTAGTGGTATGCTGGGCTGATCTGCTGCTGTTGTGTTATTTGTTAGATTTACTGTTGCTGGCTTTTCCTGTTTCCTGGGCCTGTGACTGTATTCTGCCTGAACCGACCTTGTGCCTGTGACCCCGATTCTGCTTTGTCTTTACCCTCGGCTACCTCGTCTGATCACCCATGAAGGACCTCTGGCCTTGTATTCTGGATTTGCCTCTGCTGGAATCTTTTGTACTGCATTATTTGTAGACTTCCAGTCCTCTGCAGTCCTTCTTCAGATGTTATACCTTATGCACAGAAGCCCTGGGGGCAACCGTGTGCAGGGGCGGTGCAACTACCCTCCCAAGGCTGACTGGGGGGATATGGCATCCGGTGAGTTCTCCTGTCGGGCTGATTCTTGTGTCCAGCAAATGATGTACTTACAAGGATGCCAGCACATGATCTCTCTCTTTACTCAGGTTGCTGCTCTGAGAAACCCCTATGATGGCCAATGCTGTCTCTATAAATGTTTAAAATTGAAAAAGCACATCAATGCCATAGTAGATCAGTTTCCTGAGAACAAACAGCATATCTAACAAACTAGCCTTCCCAGTGCTTCCCTAAGTATGTTTAAATGATTCATTAACCTCAAGGATAAGTGTAAGATTAAAAATTAGAAGTATTTCAATGCCTATTAAAGATTGGTTCAAGGGTTTCCGGCATGGAACAATGATTTATTTTTGACGCTTGAGCTGTCATCAGGGTTTACCTTTCCTCAGCCAATCTCAGAGCACTAGAAGTGATGAATGGGGAAACTTGTCCCCATTTAACCTCTAGTGCCCGGGGATCCCACACTGACAGGAATCATCCTGTCACTGTGGGATAACCTGTAAAAAAATAAAAGATAGTTACACAAATCACACACATTCAATAAATTACTTTAACATTAATTTTTTTGTTAACACATTTTTTACACGAATTTGGGCTGTTGAATCCCATGTTTTTCAGGTTGGGTCTATCCGAATTTGAACAGCCATATTTGGGTCGAATATAAGGACAACCCGAATTCAAACTCCAACACTACTCATTAGTAGCAATCACCTGATCCCTGCTGCCCCCCCAGGTTCTTATACTTACCTGTCCCCGCTCCTTGGAGATCTTCACACTGGAAGAAGCACCTTCACCATTCCAGAAGTTACCTCCAGGCAGCAGCTTCTTATTCTACATATACAATTAGGAATCTCAAGTCATCCTTATGGAGTGGCAATTCACAATTTGGATTCATAACAAATTGCTTTTCTACAAGAATAATTGAAGATTCTTCAGAAAAGGAAGCCGGCTGAGAAAATTCTCATGTGGCAACTGTCCTAGAAGGCCACGGAGCAAAGTTCATTGAGAAGGAGAAGGCATTGCTGGGAGGAATGAGAAGTATTTATAGGAAAACTGAATTATAAGGCTTTGTAAAATAAATAATAATACAAATATATCAGTTTATAAAGCTACACAAATACAAAATAAGCCTAAAAACCACTCTAATTTCCTCTAATTGAGCCCAGATGAAGATGCCCAGAAGGAAGGTTTAAGCATTGATGGTGATCCAAGTGTAGATTCAAGAGGATGCAGCAAGGATGGGATAGAAAATTCAGAAAACAATCGCTGGTAATTTTAGAAACTAATAAAGCTGAACTGCAACTTTCTCCTAAATCCTGCAAAGTCATATAGCAGCCACACATACTGGAGGACACCTAGCATCATCTAGACCAATCTCAACCAGGGTTCCATGGAATCCCAGGGTTCCTCCAGAGGTTGTCGGGGGTTCCTTGAGCAATGAGCAGTTTGCACCTCTCAGGTCAGTATAAGTGACCCCAATGGTCTTTTTGGCAATCTGTAAGGGTCCCAATGTCCAGCAATGTAGGAAGAACTCTTCCTATTGCCCACCACACCTATATACTGTAAGCTTTGTAGTTAGTAAATCTTGCAGGGGTTCTTTAAGACCCAAACAATATTTCAAGAATGTGTTCTCCATGTTAAATATTTCAAGAAAGTTGACTCTATATCTGGCCAACCCAATTGGACTGTAACTGGGCCACCCCTCTCACTGGATTTCAGTGCTTTCAGTGAAGGTTTAGCATTACATGAGGGGATTACCTATGACAGTCTGCCTAGGAACTTCCACACCTCTACATCAGAGTTTCTCCAACTTTTTATTATAGGGTAACCCCTTAAAATAACTTTCAGGTCCTCAGGGAATCCCTTCTATAATTACTATATCCACAGCTGGCTATTGGGAAGAATGTCACCCTTACAGAAAGCCAAAAAGATCATTGGTGTCAGTTAAATATCCCATGAGGGGCACAAACTGCTCATTGCTCAAGGAACCCCCAGCAATCCCTGGAGGAGCCATGTGGTTCCACAAAACCCTGGTTGAGAAACTGAGAGCCACCGATAAAGCATTTTATATTTGCATACATGCCCCCAAGTATCAACATCAAGGTTAAGGGCAAATTGAAGGGGATAAGGAGCCAGGGTGCTGTAAAGTTCCCAAAAAGCCATTTAGGGCTCCATGCCAGTCCCTCTTCCTGCTATGATTCGCCTGTATTGGAAACACAGAGACCCAATGTTGAGGTCACTGATATGTAAGGTATGTGATGAAAACAAACATTAAAAAGCAATAATTAAAAACAAACAAGAAAAACCCCACAATTATTAGCATGTTAATAAGGGGGGAAGGAACAATATATTCGGAGTTATCTTCTTGCAACACTATTGCATGGAGAAAAACCAAGAGACAGAGTTAAATATGAACAAATTAGGAACAAACATCCCATATGAAAACTATGAATTCCCTTATGTTCCAGGTCATTTAATGTATGTGACTCGATTGCACACTTATATCTTTATGGTAAACATTTCCATATCATATCCAGAAGATATTACATGCACACTGCGGAATCTCTGTGCTGTGGAAATCTCTATTTATATATAGAAGTTCCCTCTCCAGCGATATCATCAACATATTCAGAGGCCAAGTCTTAGTAGATGAAATCTATGCACGTCACTGGAGGCTGCTTGTAATTTGAGGGAATTTACACAACTGCGCTATATGAGCCGAGCTTCCCAGCATTACCAAAAGATAAAGACTGCTGGGCAAATCGGAGAAATGGAAATACAAAAGGAAACTTGTGGACATAATAGGCCTGATTTATTAAAACTCTCCAAGACTGGAGAAGATAGACTATCATGGGAGAACCTGGGTAATCCAGTCTTGGAAAGCTTAAATGTATTAGGCCCAATGGTGGTGCCATTTCTTTCCAATAGCAGCTGCCTTTAATGGCTGCACAATCTTTTCTTGGCAATCTCTCCAGTGCCACCATGTTGCCATTATGGTTGCCCATTGTTGTGATGGGCCAACAGTGAGACACGGGAGAAAGCAGGCCATCCCGTAGCAAGGAAGTATGGAGTTTACAATGGCTGACTTCTTCTACACCGTCACTTTGGCTGTTACTTTGATCCAATGGGAAAGCCATGTGCGGTGACCTCAAGAGCTGGTTGCTATTTCCTATTTTGGCTCTGGGTGCACTGCAAGAAATACGACGGACATGCAGCATGTTGGATGTGCTCGTTTTTCAGTGTTTTCTTAACACGCGTTCACTTTAAGGTCAAACACCCCAAATATTAAAAAAAATTGATCAGTGATCTGCTATTTAAAGTAGACCTTTAAATAGAATCTATGTTTTTGTGAACAGAGAAGACCCTTTCCCTGTCCAATCCTTCAATCCTAATGGTTGCTTTTTTCAAGTTATTTTTGTGTGCACCCTCCTCGTTCATCCTCTGCTGCTTTCTGGGATGTCCATGTCCATTCCAATGCAAGCTCCTGTAAAACGTCATGGTGCATGGCTAACACAATAGGACAAGTGAAGAGGGACAGAGGGAGACGAAACACAAGATATGACATCATCATGGGAGGGGGATGAAGGGAAGAGACTGCTGGCTCCCGGTGATATCCATAAGATATCAGTGGCATGGGACCTACTGTAAGATGACAAAATGTTGGAAAAGAATGCACCAGTGGGGTAATCTTGGCAGATAAAAAGGGGAGGGGGTAGTGTAGGTGTTTATGTTGAGGCCAAAAAGGTTAGCGCATATTACAAAAAATTTCTGGTGGTCCTCATGTCTGGGGAATTTATGGCAGGAATCTTCAATGACAACCATTAGCCAATGTGAATGGTATGCAAAATGTATCTGGTATTAGTTACATTCATCTAGATTCATTCATGTACTGTTGAAGATGTTTCGCAGCTCTCCAAGAAGCCTTCATCAGGCTTTTACAGACATTTTGCCTAATGTGGACCTCACTGGATTCCTACTAAGGTTTACCTTGGGAGCTGATGGTTGGAACCACTTTGAAGTTCATTCACATAAGGTTCTGCATAAATTTGCAGAAACTGTAAGTCGAGACCACCATGCAATTAAACTTTAACCTAATCCCTACATCCAAGGGCTAGTAAGTGGCAATATATACAATTTATGTTTTTGGATTTAGCGATTTGGTTTAGATCCACTGTAACTGTGTATTCAGCTGTTGGGGTTCCACTTTGATAACCATGACCAGGACAAAACTGAAGAGCTTGTTTCCATTATCCATGGGCCATTATTACCGTAGGCTTATGTCATTCTGGGTATTACACGGGCATGACATCATCGAACATTCACCCAAACCCACAAAGACACAGAAAGTCTCTATTACACAGTAGGCCAATTCTGCGGCAGATCATCAATGTTTTCCTCAGCAGATCTAATTTCATATCATCTCTGCATTTTCTCCTTTATTTGAATTCTTTTTTTTCTGCGCTCGCCTTCTCTGAAAAACATCTCGTCAGCCTGAAATCTTTTATCCCCGCATGAACGGCCTGTCAGAGCAACCCTGCATTTACATTTAGCGGCTTTTGCCTTAGAAGATTTGTAGCACCTGCCTGAATTCAGTCTCTGTTAAACGCATCAGAAGGGGTGCCGAGATACGAGCTTTGAAATGCGTTAGGAGAAAGAAAAAATAAAATTGTCGTCTGTTGCAGAAGGAGAAGTTATTAAAAAAACAGAAAGACTTCAAATTTCTGCTCGCCAAGTGCAAGCCTGACTGACAGAATGAGGCAAACGGGGATTATCTGGGATCAAAGGCGGCCCACAATTATGAAGTGGGTTTCCTCCCTTGAAGCCGTACCTATTGGTCCTGAGGACACATGTAAAGGGGCTGAAAGAAGGAGTTCAGAGGCAAGAAATGAAATCCCACATCTTGCATGACTCAAACAAAAACACATGTCACTGGAAAGGCTCCATGATATTTTCCAAGCGGCCATGATGATCAGAAACAGCTCCGGTTTTTGCACTTTGAATTTTACTGTCCCTGGCAATGATGCTCTTTGTATTCTTTGTATGTAGTCAGGATATATGGAGTTTACAAAGCCGACTTCTAAAACTAAAACTTTGGCTGGTACTTTAGTTTAATTAAAGAGGAACCATCCCAAAGTTCTTAATTTATATAAAAGAGTTGATAAGGTAAACATTTGATTGTTCCGCCCGACCAAATATAAATTTTTTTGAAAAGGGTAAGCCCCTCCCTTTCTGCTTTTACTGCCGCAGCAGTAAAGACTGAATTGGAGCGTAGCGCTTCCTGGGATACTTACATCTCATATGCCAGAAGGCTCCGGGTTGCTTCTTCTGTGCATGCCTGATCTTGGGCATGGGCAGAAGGGGCTTTTCCAGGCACTGAACAAAAAAGAGCCAAATATCACACATGCGCAGTAGATCTGCACTTTTTTAAATGGTTACAGGAAGCTATGTCACCCAATCTTGTGCCTGTGCAGTATGAGATTAGCCGACGTGCCTAGAAGAAGGAGAAAGATGGCGGCTCCTGGTGCTTCCTCTGCGCTGGGAGTAAGAAGGAATCCAGGATGGAGCGGGACCTAAATGAGGCCAGGTATAAAGGGATCGGGGGCTCTGTGGAAGTAAAGGTAAGTGATGTTTTTTATTGGTAGTAAAGTTCGGATTGAACCGCCTTGGCGGTATTCCCGAGTGTGGCTCGGGGTGAATTTTACTTACCAAAAGCGGTAACTCCGAGCCACACCCGGATTAGGGAAGAAAATCCTACCTGCTCCCCTCGATCCAGCGTCATCCTCAGTGATCTCCAGGCGGCTTCTGCATCGCATCCCCGGTGTGATCGATGTAATGCGTGAAGCGTCGGTATACTGGGGAGGCGTGGCCTGGCAGAACATTTACAAGCCGAGATTACATTGTAATATGTTTTTAAAACATTGATCACAGTGATAAAGTTTTAAAAAATAAATCAAAATATTAAATACACATAAATACATTGAAAAGTTTATTCTATTATTGTACCCTTGTTTTGGCAAATTAAAAAAAAATATATTTTTTAATAAAGTTTATTTTATTTATAATTTAATTTATTTTAAAATTATTTATTTTATTAAAATTTATGATTTGTGTTTCAAACTTTATCATACCCGGGAGTTATTCCTAAAAATTACAGGCCTAAAATAATAAACAACAAATTTCCACTCAAAACAATGTACCGCTTTTGACATAAAAATACAAACATAATTGGACTGCCAGGGAGGTAATGGGGTTGAGTTTAGTCTGTTCACTTAGCAAAGGGAGTTATCATCCTGCAATGGGATTATTCACTTAGTTTAGTGAAAATAGAGATTGATCACCTTGCAAACACCCCCCAATCATCTGCAAGAAATTATACACTTCCTTACAAATGATTGGATGGTTGAAGTCAGCAGAGCTTCATCTCATTTACTAAACTAAGTGAAATCAGGCCTGATTTATTAAAGTTCTCAAAGACTTGAGACGATAGGCTATCATGGAAGAACCTGGAAACTTGGAATGAATGTATTCCAGGATTTAAAGCTTTTGGTAAATAAGAACAAATGATTTTTAAGAAACCCATTGCAGGTTTGGTGGATCACCCAGGTTCTCCCATGATAGTTTTTTTTGGAGAGCTTTAATGAATCAGATCTATCCACTGCACGGGGACAATACACATGTAAACAGCCTATCCTACTTCAGTAAATGAACCCCAAGCTTTTCACTTAGCAAAGTGAACGAGGTAAAGCCACAATGACTTCTGTCATCCTTTAGTAGGCACATTCAGCTGTCTGCCTGGGGCCGGTTTTACTGGGTGGACCAGAAGAGCCACAGGGATGACGTCACATGGGACGGACAGGGACCCGTAAGTGTGGGCACCATTGTGGAGGTGGCTCGGCAGTTCCCAAGAGAAGAAGTGGTGCTGTCAGGGGACCTGGGTGCCAGAATAAGTTATGAAAAATTATATTTATTCACAGGATAGAAAATATTTAGATCCTGTGGGGTGGGTGGGAATCAAAGCCTACAATTGCCCCTCCTACGTGAGGACTGGCTTTATAGGCAAATTCTGTAAATAGACAAAATTTTCTTGTCTGATAAGGAAAATTGATTACCGTATATACTCGAGTATAAGCCGAGGTACCTATTTTTACCTTGGAAAACAGGAAAAATTGATTGACTCGAGTATAAGCCAAGGGTGGGAAATGCTGCAGCTTTTGGCACCTTCCTTGTAAAATGCCTTCTTATGTGATAGTAGGATGTTTTAGGGTGATGATGGGCTTTCTCTAGAGTTCTAGATTGTAATGATGAGGGGGGGGGTAAGATTATAAAAGACTATATATACATATATTCCATGATGATTAATGATAATTGGGGTGTTGGGGACAATGATAAGTTTGCTTTTATGTGGTCATTGTGGTGTCTTGAGATAATGACTTAGGTGTTAGAGGGCAGTTATTCACATTCACTGCATTAAAACAAATACAATCATTGCATGTGGGTGAGCTTTTGTAATGCATGTAAACTTTCCATAGCCTATTTGCACCATGCAAGGCTTGCCAGTCGGCTTATACTCAGATATATACGGTAAATGATTTCTCAATTTTTTTTCACTTAGATATAATGCAACTCAGTCACTGCAAGCCTGATATATTTGTAATCATAAGCCAGTAAGCACCGAAGGACTGTAAATATTTTCTGAACTTTGATTAAAACATTGCAATTAGCATAGGAAAGTTGTTTGTTATAAATATTCTGTATGTCGTCTGCAGCTTTACTCGTTTCTTCCTGCTGTCTCCATCACCTCCTCTGTGCTATCTCCTTCTTCCAGTGTGCTCAGTCTGGGAGGAATATTCTACATTTGTTTTCCATATTCATAGCCGATTACTGAAAATGATTCTCCCTTTGCTGGATTTCCACCGATTATCATACACAGTTACATATTGGACATATTTATGCATTTCTGTCAATGGAAAGATTACGGCTGAATAATTCCTATTTAACATGCAGGATGTATTGTACTGTATTCTGCAGGAATATTAGCTGTAGGAGCTGTAGGGCCCTGGGCCAGCACCAGCGCTCGCCAGACGCCGCTCCCCCAATCCACTGCCACGCTCTTCACCCATATCGAGCCCCCGCTCTGCCTCTGGATGCTAATTGTCCCAGCACACGGTTGCCCTCAGGACTTCTGTGCACAAAGAATTACAAAAGGTTGTTGATTTCTTTATCATTACTATTATTAATAATAAAAAGCATTTATATAGCACCAACATATTGTGCAGCGCTGTACATTAAATAAAGGTTGCAAATTACACAGACAAACAATGACACAAGAAGAGGAGAGGACTCTGCCCAGAAGAGCTTACAATCTAAGAGATGGATATTTCTTGTTTATAAATCATTATTTCTAGCATTGATGATGTAGGAAGAATACAGCACATGGCAGGAATGCTTGAACTGTGTATAAGGAACTCTAAATGCACTGTGGGTGCTAATAAGTCAACTTTGAGGTATTTTAGTCTTTTTTTCTAAATGTCTGTCTGAACATAATGTCACAAGAACCCCTGGGGACTGCAGGGTCTGTAAGGTTTTGTAAAGTTCATTTCTTCAGTTTGGGCATTACAGAGAGGCAGGAGAAAGAGATCCAGGGGAGCTTAGGGGAAGCCTGCGTGACTGGGGGGACAGGGAGCAGACCAGATGTGGCAAAATATTTGCTTTGCGGTTATTGAAGGGTCAGCTTAATGATTCATAGAGGGGCGCAGGCGGAGTGATTCAAAGTTGGGGATCTCGGGTAAGGTCACATGATTTTTTGCAATGTGAGGAAAAAGTTTCCGACACCCTTTTTTGGGTGGGTGGGTTTTGTTGATTGGGCAGGTTTGGGTTGGTGTTGGCAGTTGAGGGAAATGTGTTTTGGTGGCAATATCGGTGGGATTGGGGACCCATCTTTGGTGTGGAGTCTCCTGAAGGGTCTGAAGAGGAAGTAATTAAACTTGGTTTGGGATAGTCTGTGAGTAGTTGTGATATCGTCCCTGAGCTGGGTGATAAGGCAGCCGGGAGCAACAATATCATCATCATTAAAATCATCATCAATATCATCATCATCATCAATATCATCATCATCAATATCCTCATCATCAATATAATCATCATCAATATCATCATCATCATCAATATCATCATCATCAATATCCTCATCATCAATATAATCATCATCAATATCATCATCATCATCAATTTCATCATCATCAATATCACCATCATCAATATCATCATTGCCATCATCATCATCATCATCAATATCATCATCATCATCATCAATATCATCATCATCGTCGTCAATATCGTCATCATCAATATCATCAATATCATCGTCAATATTGTCATCATCGTCATCATCAATATCATCATCAACAACATCAATATCATGTCGGTGCAGATCCCAAGTGATAAGGCAGCCGGGAGCAACAATGTCATCGTCATCAATATCATCATCATCAATATCATCATCATCAATTTCATCATCATCAATATCATCATCATCAATATCATCATCGTCATCATCATCATCATCATCATCATCAATATCATCATCGTCATCATCAATATCATCATCATCATCGTCAATATCGTCAATATCATCATCATCAACATCGTCAATATCATGTTGGTGCAGATTCCAAGTGGTAGTGGGAGCCTTCAAGGTCCGGCAACCCAGAAAGAGTTAAGAAACAGAGTTTGGTTATTATTATGTGATTGTTATTATGTTGTTATGTTTGTTGTTGTTGTTATCTTTAATAATAAGAATAATATTCATATTTAATAAAAGGCATGCAGGCCATTTGTCCGTACAGAAGGGTGCTGTGTTTTTATTGGAGAGTTAGGGGTGGTTGGAGGTTCAATATAAGGTCTGCAGGACTCTGTTATACTAGCAGGTTAAAGATTCACAAAGGACCTCATATTAAATTGTGCTTTAGGCTCCCCTGGAACAAAGATAGTCCAGATTTCTGTATTATTTCTAATGGTTTATATATGAAAAAAAGCAAAGCAGGTGGTTGGGTCATGACTGTGTCTTCATAATATGAAATATTAAGGTATTCTATTGTATCTGGCTGGAAAATGACCGAATGTAAGATGATTTTTGATATTATATAGCACTCTTTGGGGAATTAAGCGCACAGACAACAACAAAATGGCTGCCACATCCAAACAAAAAAAGCTTGCTAGGGTGATATGCACAAGTGAAAACATTTTATTTTGAGATACAATTGATTCATGTATTGAACCTGATTGATAATGAATAGATTTATAGAATACTGCTAACTTTGTGTTCTTCTGACGAAGCCTACAGGTGAGACGCGTCAAGGATCTTTAAAAGCAATCTAAACATCATTGCAATATCCTAGTCATTCATTGACAATTTGTATGTATAAGAATTAATATTTTTCATGTTGTTTTAGGAGACAATTAATAAATTGCAAATGTTTTAATTCTGAGTGTTACAATTATGCACCATACAAATCCTTGGCATATTTTTGCAAAAGAGAATTTTATTATAAACTTGGAGGATGAGGCGTAACCTATAATACACCCCCAGTGAACCCGTATGATAAAAAAAGTGCCGATAGATCTTGTTGCCCGCAGCTTCGTACTGCAGAAGTAAAAGTTTGAGGCTTTTTGGTTGCTACAGGACATGTGATTTTCTTTTTATTTTTTTCATACATTTCATAAGTCATTATTTATCTTCTTCAAGCAATAATGCAGAATTGAGCATTCTCAAATGAATAATATTTTCAACAGATGAATCATTCAATAGACTCAGCACATTGACGGCATATAATCACCAAGTTGTATACAGCAGGAAAATCCTTTTATCTCTAAGGATGAGGTTGGCCAAGAAAGATTGCCAGCTTTCCGTCAGCTTTGCTTTCTATGCTAGGAGTTCATAAATAATACCCAACATAAACCGTCCTGCTAAAAGAAAAATATCAACAGGCAGCTATTGTTCTGTACCTATTAGGAGTTTCCAACCGTTTTATGGGAGGACATATGGCATGCACTGAACAGCAGATATGGTTCTATTATTTATCATTATTAAACTGTATTTAAAAAGCACCAACATATTATGCAGCGCTGTACAGATACAGATACAAACAATGACACAGGAGGAGAGGACCATGCCCAAAGAAGCTTACAATATAAATAGTTAATTGTGCATGCATTTGGGTGTCCCCAGGGACATATGTGACGTTTTTTTATACCCTGAGGAAAGTAAGTCTAGCCGGAAGAGTAATGGTGATTCCAGGAACACAGAGCATGGCTGAAAAACTAGCAGGGGTTAGCTAGGAATAAACAGTCAGAAGAGCATTGCATCACAGGCCATTGCCAGGGGTAAATAAATGAAACCAAAGCAAGAATCAAGGAAGAAGTCAGGCCAAGCAGTGTAAAAACAAGATTAGAGTTAGGAGACGTTTATCTGGTTGACTGTGCACCACCACAGTATCACACCATCTGTCCAGTGGTGCCACTTGCAACAGCAAGGAGAACAAGGAATTAGTTTTCTGCCCTCTGCCCTGCAGCTCACAGCATCCCCGGCTTCCCTTTAGCCGTACAGCCTGAGATGTATCTTCTCAGCATCCCCAGCACATACTACGAGGCTGTGCACAGCTGGGAGCAGATTAGTCCCTGGCTTCCTCCTGCCATTGGCTGCTTGGATTTTATAGGCTCCCTCCCCCCAATCACCAGTGCCCGTTGTATTGTTAGGATTGTTGACCTTCTGCTGGTGTGTTTATTAAATATAGCTGATTCTGCCTGTTCCTGACCCTGTGACTGTATGCTGTCAGGACCGACCTTTGCCTGTGACCCTGTCTCTGTTTTTGTCGTAACTCTTGAATACCTTGTTGGGCAGACTGGTTATATTGTATGACCTATGTCTCTGTTTTCCGGGCTTATCTCTGCTGTACTCTCCAGTATCTGTGGGCTCCTGGTCCTCTGGCAGTCCTTCCCCAGATGCCACCTTTGTGCCCGGAAATCCTGGGGGCAACCATGTGCTGGGATGGCACAACTAGCGGGGTGGGGGGCTTACTATAGATGAAGAGTGCTGCAATAAATTCGGAGACTGGCGCCTGGTGAGCGCTGGCGCTGGACCCGGGTCTTACAGTTAGGACAAGCAAAGTCAGCTCCAGTGCCAATCCAAGATAATAAAGATGTACCAATGCTGCAATGGACATTTGTAAAGAAGAAGACTCATGTAAGTGCTTTTCCCATGCACACCCCTCTATGATGCACATTAAGAGGAAATCTAAACTGAAATATCAATATAAGTCAATATAAGAAGAAGTAGAACCTGCTGATCTGCAGGAGTTGGAGGGAGCAACCAGAAAAAGATCCGAGGAAGCCAGAGCAGATAAAAGAAGGGGAAAACCATGAAATGATGTGTCTGTCCCTAGTACACCCCCTGATGCCTATTGCCACCCATAATGCAGGTGAATATTGACCATGTGTGAACCATCAAGTGAATACATTTTCTCCATGTAAGTCCTTTACAGTAGTCCTTGTCGTCCCCAGGCCTGTCAAAAAATATGATTCAATGTTAAATGTCAAACGAAATGAAACTTACTGTACATCTAAGTAGATTGTTATGAGTAAATGTTTCTAAAAAAATGTAAATTGCAGCAGTGAGATTTTTTTTTTAAAGCAGATTGACATACTATTATTGCTGCTGCTTCTAACCATGGCAAATAATTACAACATATGAAGTAGTAATGATCAGCTAAGTTTTCAGATCAAACCTATTTCTGCCGTCAAAAACACAAAAGCCTCAGGCTTAAAGCCCAGACAAAACTTCAAAACTTTAGAGCCAACTTGCATGATGTGTCTTTTGTCCCGGGCATGTAAGGACAGAGAAAAAGCTTACACACATACACACCATCCAGAGTTCCCTACTGTGAGAGAATTATCTATTGCTAAGCCCATACCTTGAACAATCCTGCCAAGCTGCTTTAGAAAAAAGTCTGAAGTTTATTGTTAAAACTCAATATATGAAGCATTATCAGTGCAGAAGACAAATAAGAACCTATAGAACATATTCTTATTATTCCACCAAGCAGGAGATTGGAATTGAAAGCTCTTGGACACACCAAAGTGACAGAGAACAGAGCCAAAGGGTCTATCCAACACATAAGAGGAAGCCGGTGTACAAAGTTGTGATGGTAAAGTGACACTGAAATATATCAAAGGGTTACCTTCTGTTTATATTATACCTTAGTCATTGGGGTGACTTGTTTTTTAATGCAGCAATGCTATTCAATGTGAAGAGGATGCTTCTCCAGAAAGAAATTCAATACTAAACATGGCATGTTAATAATGTTCTTCTATTAGGTGTGCCCACTCAATCTCTGACCCCAATTTAAACTCAGAAGCGAAATGCGTGTTAGGACGAGAGGGTTTGATTTTGTTGGCCCCTTCTTAAAAATCAAGCTGCACCCTCCGGAGGCATCTAAAACAATGGCAATGAAGGAGATCAAATAACAAACATTGCAAAATGTCTGGTAAAGCTGCTCAGCGTCTTGTTACACTTGTTCAGCTCCCTATGCCAATGCCGCGTAGTGGAATCTTTTCCAATGGCACTTTAGCAGCTGGTGTAGCGATGGGAGTTCTATAGACGAGCCAACAGAACAGTCTGCAGTCCCCAATAACTGAGAAGTGTCAAGGCGGTGAATCAAAGTTTAGATACTAATAATAAAACCGGCAATGTTAGAAACTTGTTTGTTGCAGAGAAATGCAGGAAATTATTACAACAATTGAGAAAAGGCATGGTTTAATATTAAAAGCCATCTCCGGGGAAATAATAACCCCATCTCCTTCCCAAGCCTCTTCAACCCATCCAGCATGATCTTGGACATAGGGAAATCTGCAGCCAAGGTCAGTTTTTTCAGGTACGGGGGACCACTAATCAAGTCCTGTGCCATCCAGTCCCAGATGCTCTTTAGAACCACCAGGAACCCACCACTAGGCAACTAATTGGAAGTGGCGGTGTCATGGAAGCTGTGGCATGGGCACCTGAAGAAGCACCAAGAATCGGGACTGGACATCATGTTAGGGGAGTAAAAAGCAAATGTAAAACTTTTTGTTTTTCTTTGTCAATATTGAGTTAGAAAGGATGAGAGTTTTTTTTCCATCTTTGTTTTTCAATATTTGTCTTGTTGGCCAACATCTCTCCAACTGACCTCCCGACCCAGGTATACATATCTTACCACGTCTTCCCTTGCCATTACTTCCTTCACCATAGCTGGTAACATTACGTGACAATTTCAAGTGTGGGAAGTATGTGTTCTTCTTAGAGAGGCTTAGTAATTGGGAACAATAGTCACACGACCAAAGGAATGGCATCACCCACCTCTTGGTTGTTGTCACCAATGATTTCAGTGTCATCTGCTTGCAATAAAGTATGAGCAAGGACACACTGGTAAGGTGAGTATAGGGGAGATGTTGAATATGTGGGGGTTCTGGCTTTGCAAAGACACATCCTAGAGCAGACACACACCACCAATGGAAAGGCATCACCAACCTCTTGGTTGTTGTTGACACCAGTGATTTTAGTGCCCTCTACGTAGTATGGGCATGGGGAATATAGGGGGAAAAGTTGAAAAATGGTGGTTCCGGCTTTGCAGAAACTCTCCAATAACAGGACACAACAGTCACATGACCAATGGAATGCCATCACCAACCTCTTGGATGTTGACACCAGTGGTTCCAGTGTCATCTGCTTGCAATGAAGTATGGGCAAGGGAACACAGGTAAGATGAGTGTGTGTGTGTGTGTGGGGGTGGCAGCTTTGCAAAGACACATTCTATAACAGATCCAGGTCACTCTACCAATGAAGTGATACCAATAAAGTATTAGTACCAGTCCTAAACAAATGCAAGATTACCAAGAACGTGTTGGTAGGGTGAGCATGGTGGGTGGTGGGTCTTCAAAGAGCAGAGGGCCTACATGAGCAAAGTCACATGGGGCCCAATTTATGAAAGCTCTCATGGTCAATAGCCACCAGCAACACGGTCAGCAATATGGGTTGCAATTAGGCATCAAGCGGTTGACTGGAGGAAGACCCATTGGGCCTGGCTCTCCAAAACTAAAAAAGATAGACTATAGTAGGAGAACCTGGGTGATACAGAAAACCTGGAAAGAATTAAAAAAAATAATTGGCTATTATTTGTCAAATGGTTTCAATCCTGGACCAGATCTATTCCAGGTTGGGTGGATCACCCAGGTTCTATGATAGCCTATCTTCTCCAGTCTTGGAGAGTTTTAATAAATCAGATCCAATGTCCCTTTATTCTGCATGAATGGCTTAGTATGTTGAACCATCCAACTCTCTATAGGAAAGGACTTTTCCCACAATAAAAGATCTAGGTCTTCATTGCACATGGTACAACAGATGAATCTCTATGATAGCCAGGTGCCCCGACAAAAGCAGCCATCGTATGATTTACATTAAATCATCTGATATTCCAAAAAATACTGAATGCAACCCCCATGTAAAACTTACTGCCCGGAACTCAGAACAGTTAATAAAAGCAGGTTAACAACTCTAATACCATGGAAAAATATATCACAAGCTGAAATAACCACCAAATGTATAACTCCGGAGCGCCCGTTATACCCGTTTATGGCTTCCATTTATAGGTATAAAGAGTATCTAAGTGACTGTCTATGCAAACGTGAGCTTATGTGGATGTAAATGTTCCAAAACTTGGCTTCCAGAGGCTTAAATATCAATTCAAACGTGCAACGTGCATTTCAGACCTTATTGTATTAAATTTTCATTTCAATATGTTTTCAACCTGAATAATCACTCGGTAAATTTCTAGCTTTTGAGGGATGCCCTAGGTAGTGCTATCACCTTAGTCACTTTAGGTTTGCCAACCCCTAAACTGCTCATTGAATAAATAAAAAAGAGGAAAATAGATGTTTGGGTTTTTTTGGCCAATCATGGTATTAAGATTTATTTAAACTTACTGCTTTATGTTGCACTTAAGGCTAGACAAGTTTCATCTAGCTGGTATATACATAGAGGGGATATCGACTACAAGTTAGTTACATAATTTAGTTCTGGCCAGGACATCAATAGCGGTCCTGATGTCCCAGCACTATACACAGTTTAACAATCACACAATAGTGGTAAGATAGTTCATCAAGTAAAGGAAATAGATAATATTTGATGGGAATATTAAAGAGATCTCACAATTATACCTCTTCCCTTGGTCAACCATTACCCAATGCCCCATCCCTAAATTGAAACCACAAAAAAGAAAAACTAGATATTGGGACTTTAAAGGCATTACTAATGACACAGAACTTACACATAATTTCTCATTATTAAAAATATAGAAAACGTTTTATTTGTGCCAATTAAAATCAAATTAAAACAAATTTGGAATCACCTTACAGAAGCCATGTGATGTGTAGTCTCATGCATATGTTCTACGCGTTTTGCGGAACAAGACCCGCTTCATCAGGAACCAGGGGACATCTATGGTCATATGTAGTACACGCCAAGATAGAACGGGGTGGTTCCTTCACAGAATGGTAATTTGAAGGGACCAAAAACCACACAGCAGACTGTAGGGAAGGTTGGGCTCTTCAAGCAGAGGAGGACAGCATCAAATCTCTGCCAATTATTAGCTTTGATTCCCCTATTGAAAATGAGTAGAATTTATATATGTATAGTTGCTCATATTTTGCTAGCGTTGTCTGCACCTCCACATTGCTAAACAATTCAATCAACAAGACATGATCCACCATACAATAAGATTACCCTCCATCCAGCCAAAGATCCCTGAGATATCTTAAATACTGACGCGTTTCGCCTACAGGCTTCTTCAGGGAATATAGGAACGTAAGGAGTATTAAAGTACCCAGTAGTAGGGTGTCATGAGGGTTAGGGGTATTGGAGATGAACAAGGTAAACCCTGTGATTTTTGATGAGTATTTTGCAAGGTTGGGGTTGAGATATCTAGCAGGGAGATCCTCCCCTGATTTTTAGCTAAGCAGAGGTTGGGCTGCTGACTTAGCTGGATAAAGCAAAGGACCCTTTGTGTCAGGATTTAAGATATCTCTTTTATATCCCCATCAAATATGATCTATTTCCTTTACTTGACGTGAACTTCCTTAACACCATTGTGTGATAGGTATACTATGTATAGTGCTGGGACATCAGGACTGCCTTCAATGTCCCCGCCAAAACCTAATTATGTGACTAACTTGTACTGAATATCTTCTCTATGCATATACCTGCTAGATCAGGGGTGTCAAACTCAAATACACAGAGGGCCAAATTTAAAAACTTAGACAAAGTTGTGGGCCACCCTTGAAATTTATTGAAAACATTGAGGAAATGTTTCCTTCTCATTAGATATAAACCCTTTTCATATGGAAACAAAGAGGTTTTGCTTCATATTCAATCTGGAACAAGCTTATAGTAGGGAAAGAGGCATAAAACATTTTTTTTACTTTTGTTTAAGAAAAAATCCTATGCCTCTTTCTCTATTTGTAGCCTTCTGAGTTAAATTTCAATGCTAACCTTTTTGCACAGGCTAACAATAATAACAATATTCTTCTATGAAAATCCAACCATTCCAGTCCATGCCTTGGAGTAGCAAGGAAAAGCTGAAAAGTGCTGGAAATGCCAGACGCGGCCAATGCGGAGCTAAATCTTATGAGTGGCCCACCGCTGGAAGTCACTCTTCATTGAAATAGTGCCGCTACTAAAATTCCTGGCATTATTTGCGTTTATAAAACAGTCCCTTGGGGGGGCCAAAACAAAGGATTTTGGGGGCCAGTTTGGCCCCCGGGCCATAGTTTGACACCCCTGCACTAGATGAAACTTGTCTAGACCTAGATGCAACGTAAAGCACTAAGTTTAAATAAATCCTAATAGCATACTTTGCAACGAACCCGTCTTTTTTCTTTTTCTTTATTTATTTAATATTTCTAGCTTTTAATAATGCTGTTTTTGTATTTATTACTTAGTGTTCTAACAAATAAATATGTCTTGTTTTTTTCTATTTCATTTGCTTTAATTGTAGGTTTTCACAGAATCAGAAAAAAACATTTGAGTCGTCTTGACAAGACATATGTACGTGTTCCATACAGATAAAGAAAGTGTTGAGTAGTCTTTATATAACTGAAATAAATGTACAAGATTTCCTATAAAAATATTGGAGGATTTTCATTTGCTCTTTACCCATGATAGCATAAATTCTCTGTATTTTCTTTTCACTATTCACTATTTTGCTGTAACATTTTGTAAAATGCAATACAAGCTGGATTTCCAGCAACTAACCATAGTTCTTAAGGTGATATTAAATGGTGAAGGACTCTTAAGTCTCCCACTCGCTGGGCTAAATAAGCAGTCATAGTACACACAGTATGCAGCTTTTATACACCGTGCTTGTCTAAAGCACAGTAAAAGCCACTTAAACACACACATACACAGCAGGGACCCATTTTGTTGTGGTAACATGCATGCAACATGCACAGATTGCTGATTACCGGCACCATTCATTTTGCACATTGCAATATATGACAATGCACAAAATGAATGACCCTGCCTTTGATTTTTCTTGTCTTGTGCTTTTTTGCACAATGGAATGCATTGGTAGAACATTCATTTCTAGAAATAAATTTAGCATTAAGTATTTTGCAGATGAGTTACAATGCAATCAATAAATCAGAGTTTGTATGCGAGATATTAAACTAATTGAGTAAAAGCCACAATTTACAATAAATTGAGATCATTATAAGTTGTATACAATGGATAGACTGAGAACATAAACAAAACACAGGGTGGTCCTAATTCATCAACAACGTCTTTCATGGGTGGAACACGGAGGGCTGGTGTTTCCAGATGTGCTGCCGATGCTCTTCTGCAGAAACACAAAGATAAAGGCAACATTGAGAACCAAAAACACCGTAGCCATCCATGGACACTTTTAGCAGCTAATACAACAAGCTGAATTTCATTTGCAATTAAGATATCTAGTGGCACTAATTACTCTATATTGGCAAAAACCAGTGTGCCCATTGTCCGCCAATCTACAGTTAAGAGAAATCTGATCAGAAGCGTTCTTCATGGAAGACTGGCTGCTGAAAAGCCAAAGTTCTGATGTGGATGCCATGGCCAAAGCCTGGGCAAGAAATGGAGTGCAAGAAAATGGTAGCAAATGTTCCACACTGATTAGTCTAACTTTTGAAGCTTTTGGGTGTAGCAAGGGGCATTATGCTCAGAAAAGACCTGAGGAGCAATACATGGATGAATGTCTGCAGGCATTATTGAGGGATTGTGGAGGATCCTTGCGGGCTTGGAGCAGAATTTCTGCAATGGTTTTTGGTAGAGGTAGGCAAATTCTAGCTTTTAGGGCGGATATAGCCTAGCCAGTATTCCAGTCCAGCCTAATGCCTCCCCAGTTATTTATTGTTGGATCTGGCCTAATTGAATTGTTGCGTTATTCCTGCGATATCTTTGAGTTCCCGCACAGTAGCCCCAATTGCTATGCCTAAAGAGCCTACGCGCTGCTACCAGTCCCTTGAAAGGTTGACCTTGGACGTCGTGTCTTCAACCCCGAATGGACTGACGAATTGTTCTTCGACCAACGAGGCAACAAAGCCCTGTGTTTAGTGTGCAACGACACCAACAGCACTTTCAAGCGGTCAAATCTCAAGGGCCATTTCCATGCCAAGCACACTTACAGAGACTACACCGCGGATGAGCGGAAGACTGAGGCTGCTCGCTTGCAATCATGGCTGAAAAAAACCTTTCCTTGGACACCTTGTTTCTTCTGGCCTAGTTTGCCTTCTTGACCTCCTGACATGGCCTAGTAGTCCAAAAAGTTTGCCAACCCCTGCTTTATGGAGTACATAGTTATATTATTAAGGCAGCATACACATGTTCTTTATTTGTCAGGAAAGATCATTTCCAGTGACAAAAGGGTGATAGATGAAGGAATGAGCAATGTACACATAGTGCCACTTTATTCTATGATAAGGGGATGGGGTAAAATGAGTGCGTGACACCCTACTGTGCTCTTCTCATGGATCCGTCAGGACCGATCCATAAGCAAGGTCAGGCGACCGCTGTATGCATGTCAGAGTCTCACCTAAGACAAGCCCGAAGGTTCATATTGGATGAGAATCATCTGACGTCTATACATAGCCTTAATGTCCTTCGGTAGAACTCACAGACTAATTTCCCTGCTGTAGTCTAAGGTCTTGGGGAAAAGCCATTTAATCTACCAGAATGGTTTGAGGATGTGGAAAAAAGCCAGAGTGCCCAGAAAAAATGCACACAAGCCTGAAGAGAACATACAAGCTCCATGCAAATCCAGGATAGTAGCCCAACCAAGATTTGAACCTAGAACCCTAGCGCAGTACCCAATACCCAACTCCATGCAAAGACATGGTACACGGTGGCAAGTGCCATGTCAATGCATAGAGCTGGGGATTTGGTCAGAAGTCATGGTCTCCTTGATGGTGAACTGTACAGGCAGATATAAAATCATAAAGAAGATAAAGATGAAGCTGGGTTTTTTTGGCAATAACCACTTATAATGTAGGGAATTTTCACAAAAACAATTGGTGATATATACAATAGTTACGAGTGGTCTTTCCCATCAACGATTCAAGTGTGTTTGGGGGGCTAGCTATATATATAAAGAATGGGGATCAAAGGTAAACTGCTCTTGTTCCAACGCGTTTCGCTGTGCAGATTCTTCAGGGGATTGATTGAGACTATTAGCACTATATTCCACACTACTTTGGCCAAAGATACGGTGATGGGAGTTCATATTTAATAGCTGAGCATATTGATGAAGAAAAGAAGGTCAGAATGAGTGGATAATCACCAGGAAGAGAGGACCACAGCCGCAGTCTCTCCAGTTCATCTGATCAATCCCAAAATCCATTCTGCAGCAGGATAACAGACAGCCAAAGTCATAAAGAATGAATGGAAGAAGTCCTGAAAGCAATGGTAACAGATCTAGACTACTCAATCCAAAGCACCTGCTGCCATTTTCCTGCACGCCATTTTTTTCATGCTTAGATAAATCACCTTGATATACAATAAGTGAGCGTTGTCACCGAATGACGATATAGAAGAATGCAGCCACCATATTTCAGGCCTGCTATCTGCAATATATAACAATTCTTGGGTTTACATATGCAAGGTTCTGTCACTGCTTTAAGTAAACCAGAGCTGCAATGTGAGCGATCATAAATAATTTCCCGGCAGCCCCAATTGGAAGATTTCAAGGCGTCAGTGCTCATGAAGAGTTTAACATATTCCAGTAATATCTCGCCAGCATCTGGTAGAGGTGAAGTATGATTACTGGAGCATTGCTCCATGTGTGAGCCTGTTTTAAAGAATCTCTGGCTTATAAAATGTAATTAGGACGGATTTTGCTGTGACATGTTACAGAGATACTTTGTGTTGGAGAATTAATCGGGTAGAGATTACAGTCCGGCACACCGCTGTCTGCTCCATGACAAGCCCAATCCTCCTGCTGTGCTGCCTACAATTTCAAAGTTGGGTCAATTCCTGCCTCCGTTTCTGCCTCCCCAGCACTGCGGCCCTATTAATTATTAAAACGGTGATTTAATAATGCAGAAAAAACAAACGTAAACACACTTTGCCGTAATAGAGTGCCGTGGAAAACGGTTGGAAGAGTAGGGAAGAGGAGAGGCAATAATATTGTTTTATTCACACTCTGCTCCGAGCCCCAGGATAGCAATGATATCAGAGCTAAGCCGTAATGAATCAAACTCCCAGCACAGCAGGGCTGCAGCCCAAGCAAATATCGCAAAAAGCAGCCCGAGCAAAGAATACATTTATTTTTTTACAGCAGGGGAAAGAATTGAAAGGTAAGTGTTTCATTTCAGTCCAAGGTCTTTTCTCAACATTTAACCTCATTCTGTTGTTGAGGGATGACAAGAAAATGATAACATGACATTGCAGATCTTTTGCTATGGGGTATGGGTAAAAAGGTATAAATAACACCCTTGGAAGTGTAGTTTTTTTCTGCGGAAAAGGATAGTTTTGATTATTTAACCTGTCTTTCTGGGCAAATATTTGTCAAAATGTACATTTATTAGGGACCAAAAAATGTATTTTAAAACATTGTATTCACTAGAGATGGGCAAATGCATGGTATTGTACCTGAATGGGGTCAGGTAGACATGGGCTAATGTACTTTAATGTACTTAAAGGATATTAAGTAGACATGGGCCAATGTATTTTAACGTACCTAAAGGATATTAAGTAGAAATGGGCCAATGTATTTTAACGTACTTAAATGGTATTAAGTAGACATGGGCCAATGTATTTTAACGTACTTAAATGGTATTAAGTAGACATGGGCCAACGTACTTAAATGGTATTAAGTAGACATGGGCCAATGTATTTTAACGTACTTAAATGGTATTAAGTAGACATGGGCCAATGTATTTTAACGTACCTAAAGGATATTAAGTAGACATGGGCCAAGGTACTGAGATTTGCAACACATACACACTGTACATTTATATTTGATAAATTGAGCATTTACATTCAGAGCCAGAACATCTACAAGGCAATAGAAGGCAGCAAGCTAGGGCCCTGTGGATGTCCATGGGGGTCTGGCTACAAACTTAAACTCCTACGGAAATTGCAAATTTGGTTGGAGGTGTGGAGTTCCCCGTCACATCACAAGATGTGTCATATGGGACCACACCAGTATAGACAATCAAAATAAGGGGGATTCTTCTATGTCTGCTGCAATCCTCATCAAGGTATGGGGACCCAAGCTGCTACCTTGTCTACGGCCCCATTTTGTTCCAATCCACCTTTCTAATATTTGTAATTGTGATCACTGTGCACAGGAACTAACATACTGAAGGTCTACAATCTGTATTGTTAAATGACTAGGGGGAAGCACTGAGTGTAAATGGTCAAGACACCATTACATATACAACAACATAAGTTTATATCCAGTTAATAAAGTACACAGGGGAAGTGCTCCCATTGCCTGGTGGTGGTACACTTGTGTGGGTCTACTTTCAAGTAGTTTTACCATCTTTAGAACATTTTATAATATGTTTAACCATCTCTACCTAATAGTTTTGCACCCAGGAGATACTTTCCGCACAGACTTCAACCACACCATCAAAGGATCTGGTAAAGAGCAGATACCTCCACTTTTGGCAACAGCTGTGTACTATAGTAAGTATGCTTACTTTCCAAAAAGTGACAATCACTTTCAGTTGATCCATAACATTACTGTATATTGCTAAAAATAGAGTGCTGGTGTTAAAGCTGATCTCTGGGCAAATGTCATACCTATCCCCCCCACCACCACCATCACAACCCCCTCTTTACCATCTACATTTTTTGGTACAGAAAGATGTCCATGGGCACATGGTCCGATTTGATGCCATGGACTTGGACGGCAACTATCAATGTTATCAGTTGGGGGAAAACTCTATAATTGTGCTTCGGTGAGTCTTCTCTTTTCTTTTGGCTACATTATGTGAGGTCCTTCTCTGGGTGCCCCCTTCCTGCATGTGGTAGACATTTCCTATTGGCTTTTTCCTATGGTGGTTCCCTCCTAGGGTCCATAGGAGGAGAGTGAAGATGCAACATCAATGCAAATGGATGTTGGAGACCATCAGGTGCAGCACTATTAGGGAACCTAGGAGAAGTCTCTGGGGCATGGAATTAAGGGGGTGGACCTCTAGTCCAGTGTTTCTCAACCAGGGTTCCTCTACAAGATGCTGGGGGTTCCTTGAGCAATGAGCAGTTTGCACCTCTCAGGTCAGTTTAGGTGACACCAATGATGTTTTTGGCTATCTGTAAGGGTGACATTCTTCCCAATGGCCAGCAATGTAAGAGGAATTCTTCCCACTGACCATCACACCAATATACTGTGAACTGTGAATATAAAAATTTTAGAAGGGGGTCCCTGAAGACCTGGAAGTTATTTCAAGGGTTTTCCAATGTTAAAAAGATTAATTTTCATAGTCAATGTAGACCTGGAAGTGTTGAGTACAATCGGCCTTTCAGTCTTCTTCTCACCTCATATGTGAAGTGGACACTTCCAGTAAGACCACCAAATTCCCTTTCCGGTTATCTCCTATGGGGCACTGTACGTTTATTTTTATGTAACAATGGCCTCTGCTGAAAGCAACAAACATATTTTTAGTTTACTGAGAGGAGAATGAAAGAATAAACAGACAAAGACTTGAAACCAGAAGACTAAATTACCAATGTACAAATACAAAATCGCGAGGCAACCAAATTATTTGTCTCGGTCAGCTGGGGTTTTATTTGTTTACTTTTCTGTAAATTTAAATTCAATGCATCAGTTGTTTCAGAGAGCCGTGTCATTGCATAATATAATGGCCCCTTTCCTTGGAATACATGAAAATGGTGTTTTTGTCTATCACATATTAGGCTGCTCACAGAACCTCTCGAATCATGCGGAGGTCAAGGACAGCTTAGGTCCCATTTGGCTTACCGAGCTAAGATGATGTTGTGAATCAGATGACGGACTGATGAAAGGAAAACAGTTTTACTGAAAGCTTTTCTGCTAAAAACCCATTGAAAGGTGTGAGTGCTTCGTTCTTCAATCAGCCCCCTACTGCGAGCGGCAAACAGAAGATGAGAAAGCAACCCTGCTGATATTATGCCTGCAAAAGCATCACAACAAACACAGCATGCTGTTCTGCATTAGTGAATAATGCATGCTGCCAATTACTGGCTGAAAAGACACTTGTCACAAAGCAATGACCTAAATATGTAATGCAATCTAATGAAGTTACCGTCACCTCATTGGCCAACAAAACTCATAATTGTTTACTTTGCTTGGGCTGGTGATGGAAGTTGGTTGACACAGCAAACAAGTAATTTTGGGGGCCTAATCCAATCATTATTTCTCTGTGTACAGGTAGGGATTTCAGTAAATACTTTTAAATAGCTATGTAATGCTTGTAAATACTCTGCAGATTGGGAATGTGAAGTTAATATTCAATGCTTATGGAGGGAGGGTTGGTTGCTGCCATAGTGCATAGCCTATATGGTGAAATAACCAATAGTGCATAGCCTATATGGAAAAAAACAATAGCACGTGGGTCTTATGGTAAAATACCGAATAAAGCATATTCTACATTAGTAAATAACCAATAGCACATAGCCCATATGGTGAATTAGCCAATAGCACATAGCCTGTCTAATGAAATAGCCAATAGTGTATAGCCCATATGGTAAAAAAAAGCTGATAATGCATAGCCCATATAGTGAAATAACTAATAGTGCATAGCCCACATGGTAAAATAGCCAATAGCACATAACCCATATGGTGAAATAGCCAATAGCACATAACCCATGTGGTGAAATAGCCAATAGCACATAGCCTGTATGGTGAAATAACCAATAGTGTATAGCCCATATGGTAAAAAAAAAGCTTATAATACATAGCCCACATGGTAAAATAGTAAAAAGTGCATAGCCTATATGGTAAAATAGCCAATAGCACATATCTCATATGGTTAAATATTCAATAGTGCATAGCCTATATGGAAAAAAAAAACAATAGCTCAAAGCTCACATGGTAAAATAGCCAAATGTGTATTGGCTATATGGTAAAATAGCAAATAGTACATATACCATATAGTGAAATAGCCAATAGTGCATAGCCCACATGGTGAAATACCCAATAGCACATGGCCAATATGGTGAAATAACCAATAGAACATAGCCCATATGGTTCAATGGCCAGTAGTGCATAGCCCATATGGTGAAATAACCAATAGTGCATAGCCCATATGATGAAATAACCAATAGAATATAACCTATACGGTTAAAAAGCCAGTAGTGCATAGCCCATATGGTGAAATAACCAACAGCACATTATGGTGAAAAAACCAATGGCAGATAGCCCATAGCCCATATGGTTAAATAGCTAGTAGTGCATAGCTTACATGGTGCAAGGGGAAAACCAAGAGATAAGAACACCTAATAAACAGAAATCCCACATGAGTACAAGTGACAGAGATGGATCACACACAAGGCAACCTAGATAGAGGGAAAGGCCAAGGGTACAACTACAACCCCCTTGCTCCTGCAGTAAACCAGAAGGCTTCAGCTATAAACACACATGTGCGATAATTGTCATTGGAAACGATTGTTAGTGATTGCTTCCAGAGACAGTAGTAATTAAAGTTCATTGGACAGACAGGATTGTTTGTTCCATGGACAGGAAAGGGGGAGGACAAGTGGAAGGCGTCCTTCCCATAGGAAACAGCAGCAGTTGTTAGCTATCAGAGGTTCAGTGATCTGGCAAGAAGGATCCCAAGGACGGATTGTACGCTGTGTCTGATGGTGTCAGCCATGCCAATATACGTAGTTCATAATGTGTGGCCTCTCTGTACCTATTGAAGTCCTTATTAATGTCAATCAAAAGGAAGACGAGACAGGGCTAAGCTTCTACCTGCCTGAACATCTTCTGGTCATATCCAATAAATCAATATTCTAATACACAGCCATCCCCACTATAAAACGTGGAATCCTACCAACTCAAAGTCGGAGGTGTAAGTCGTTCATTCATCTTGTAATCCTCCAGTTTCTCAGTTGGCCATAGTTGGAATTTTGTTTTGATCTGATTTGACTAAAAGAACAAAAAGTCAGATGGTTTATTAATTACAAATACTCCAAAATGCAAACATTTGCAATTTAGCAGTCATAGAAGAAGCTGATTGTTTTTAGGAATAGTTTTTTTCACATATTGAACAAGTAGGCAAAATGAGTTCAGGGATCAAAAAGTTTAATTGAAAAGAGAGTGGGGTGGCATGGTGCTATGTATAAAAGAAAAAGTGGAGCACTGAGCCATTGACTGTGTGCCCCAGATATATTTTGAGGTCTCAATTTTAGGCAACACTACACAGTACCATTACATTAGTGATGGTCAACTCATCTGATGTAGAGGGGCTCAAGTTCAAAAGCTGACAAAAGATGAGTTAATAGAGCTGGGAAAAAAACATGGATATGCTACAGGAAATGGTCAGAGACCAAGGAGATGATACAGGAGATGGTCAGAGACCAAGGAGATGATACAGGAGATGGTCTGAGACCAAGGAGATGATACAGGAGATGGTCTGATACCAAGGAGATGATACAGGAAATGGTCAGAGACCAAGGAGATGCTACAGGAGATGGTCTGAGACCATGGATATGCTACAGGAGATGGTCAAGGACAAAGGAGATGCTACAGGAGATGGTCAGAGATCACTGACATGCTACAGGAGATGGTCTGAGACCATGGAGATGCTACAGGAGATGGTCTGAGACCATGGATATGCTACAGGAGATGGTCAGAGACCAAGGGGATGCTACAGGAGATGGTCTGAGACCATGGATAGGTCAGAGACCAAGGGGATGCTACAGGAGATGGTCTGAGACCATGGATATGCTACAGGATATTATCAGAGACCAAGGAGATGGTCTGAGACCAAGCAGATGCTACAGGAAATGGTCAGAGACCAAGGAGATGCTACAGGAAATGGTCAGAGACCAAGGAGATGATACAGGAGATGGTCTGAGACCATGGAGATGATACAGGAGATGGTCTGAGACCAAGAAGATGATACAGGAGATGGTCTGAGACCAAGAAGATGCTACAGGAAATGGTCAGAGACCAAGGAGAGATGCTACAGGAGATGGTCTGAGACCATAGGTATGCTACAGGAGATGGTCAGGGACAAAGGAGATGCTACAGGAGATGGTCAGAGATCACTGACATGCTACAGGAGATGGTCAGAGACCAAGGAGATGCTACAGGAGATGGTCAGGGACAAAGGAGATGCTACAGGAGATGGTCTGAGACCATGGACATGCTACAGGAGATGGTCAGAGACCAAGGGGATGCTACAGGAGATGGTCTGAGACCATGGATATGCTACAGGATATTATCAGAGACCAAGGAGATGGTCTGAGACCAAGGAGATGCTACAGGAGGTGGTCGGAGACCATGGATATGCTACAGGAAATTGTCAGGGACCAAGGGGATGCTACAGAAGATGGTTGAAGACTGCTGACAGCATAAAGGATTGTCAGAGACAATGGATATACTACAAGAGATGGTCAGAGATTGCTAACATTCTATAAGAGATGGTAAGAGACTGTGGTAATTGTACAAAAGATGGTCGGAGACCAATGACTGCTATAAGAGTTTTTTGAACAGGGCTGACATGTTATAAGGGACGCTCAGAGACTATTTGACATGCTACAAGAGATGGTTAAAGACTTCAGGTGTATTACCTGAGACTGCAGGCATCCAACAGGACTCATGTTGGAGACTGGGGGAATTCTCCAAGGGGCAGTCATAGACTGGAGACACATTACCTGAGACTGCTAGAGATCACTGCTGTAAAAGTCCATAAGTCCAATATACGTACCAAAGCTTCCACATTTGTGTTCCCTACGGCTCATTTAATATCTAAAACACATAATTAAAGATGACACAAAGAAAACAAAAATAAAGCATCAAAAGGGATAAACAGCACAGAAAGTATTATAGTGTGAAAGACATAAGCCATAACTACCAGAAGCCAGTCCAAGGAATACTTTCCTTTTACGAGCTTCAATTAGAACCATAGTAAAAAATATTATCTTTGGGACCTGGAAGGAACTGAATGTGGGCCCCTGGGCCTTAGACTGGGTACTGGGCTTTGCAGCCATATTTTTAATATATATATATATCTGCGACTCTTTGTTACCTTGGCGTGTGAATCACATTCACTTTGCATTTACTTTATTGGTCATGCCCCCACTTACGTCTTATTTTCCTGGCAGGTGGCCCTTTCCATCCAGGACATTAAGTAACAAGCTCTTTATCAAGACTTTTGTAACACTAATGGCCCCTTTTCTAATTATAGAAGGGGATGTCCTAAGATGAGGAAATGAGCCTTTCCTTCCTTACTGCTCAGAACGCCACCAAAGATGTGATTGTTCTAGCTGCTGGAGGATGTCCCGCATCTGCAGCGAGGAAAATTCATGCTATCAATTTCGTGACATCAAATGGCTAAGTCCCTCCAGTAGGGCTTCCAGACATTTTCTTTTAATGTCTGTAATTATGGTCATTTTCACAAAAATATAAATTTTGCCTGCTGAGGAAATGTAATTGTAAAAAGAGGATGTAGTGTAGTTCTGAAGGAGAATGTGCCTTCCTTCCTGGCATTGGAGGTATTTAAAGCGCAGCTTAACTTTTTGGAAAAAAATAATAATAACAATAATGATTCTTAGAAGTGTTACACAATACAATTTGACATGGACGCTTTCCTACATTACACAGACAAAAGTACTAAATAATCTCCTTACATGCTAACAAAAGCTATGAATAACAGCTGATGTTAAAAATATAAAAAGTTGAATCATTATAAGATAACTAAAAATACAAACGTAAAAAAAAAAAATGGGAAACCCCAAAATAGACCCACTCTGAAATAACTCAGGTTATTGGAAATACAATTAGGTAGAGAACAGTATCTAAAAATACACAAATAACCATAATAATGTAATGTACAACATTATCTATAAGATTCTATAGGCTGGCATACAATACAATGGACACGCTAATACTGGTAACAGAACGATGGTGCCTCCTCGGGTACTGGAATAAGAGCATAGTGACTGTGGGATTGGTTTGGTTATTGCATAGACATTGGCAGAGACCGAAAATATAATCTCAAGGATGCATACCACTTCAGGTAACTCCATGCTTGCCCACCTTCATTGATGGTGGACATCTAGATGGTTGACCAAGTTGAGTTGCTCCTTGGACCCAGCATGGACATTTGGGAATGTCAGATGGTGGCTGTGAGCAGGAAAAGAGGAGGTAAAAATAATACTTACAGTTCTACAGGTTATGGGGGAGGGCACCAATTCGAGGGGCACAATATAGGGAAGCACTATAAAAGAGAGAATTATAATGGGGGGCCCATCCAAATTCTTGTCCCTGTTTGTGTTCCCCACTGCACACCATGGTTCCATTCTAGGACCCTTACATCACTATGATTTCCAGCAGTGACATGGGCTTTTGAGGATGGAACCATAGCATGCAGTGGGGGGCACAGGCATCTAACACACCGGGAAGTCTCAAATGCCTAAAGGTCTTACACTGGTTGAAGCACAGGAAACAGAATGGGAAACCATTCCGGTGGCTGTGAGGATAAATGGAGAAGGAAAATATAATACTTACCGTAACACTCCACTAACGGCTCCACAGGGCGTAGTGGGCATTAAGGAGGGGGCACAATAAGGGGAGGTACAGAGGAGAAACGGAATGGGGGGACCATCCAATTTTTTTTCTGTGTCCCCTACTGCAAACCTTGGTTCTATTCTCCGACTCTAAGTTCACTACAATTCCCAGCAGTGACATAGGCATTGGAGGATGGAACCATTGCATACGGCGGGGGGCACAGGCATCTAACTCACCGTGAAGTGTCACATGACAAATAGTCTTACACAGGTTGAAGCACAGGTAAAAAAATAGGGGGACCATTAAACAGTGTTCCCAATGCACACCACAGTTCCAATGGCCAACTCTGACATCACTACAGTTTCCGGAAATGCCATGGGTTTTGAAGGATGGGGCCATAGAATGCATTGGGGGACACAGGCATCTAACACACCTGGAAGTCTCAAATGCCGAAGAGTCTTACAGAGGTTGTAGCATAGGAAATGAAGAGAAGGAAGAAGAGAAAGGCCACAGGAGTAGTGACTCATGTACAATTAGTGATACCAGCACAAAAAGGGGCTCCGTGTCTTGAAATGCCTATGTCCTGAAATACCCATGTATGGAAAGGGTGCCATATTGTTACTTCCTGCCAAAGCAGGCACCCAACAACTAAAGGTGCCTACATTTATTCTACCCCTAGGTGGTTCCATTCACCGGCCTGTACATCACTAGGTGGCAGGAGGAACCGAAGGAAGTCCATCCAGGAATGGGCTGGAGGGTGGGAAAAGATGCGGCTAAATTGAGCGCTGCATCAAGAGAAGTGCAAGGAGGGCCGGAACTACGACCTAACCCAAATCATTGAGGAAAAAGGATGCACTTTGGCATTTTTGCCTTGGACACTAGTGGACCTTGTTCTGGTACTGGACCCATCCCAATGGAATATCGGCGGAATACTTGCAACAATTTCAAGATGCAACCCACTGAAAATCTACGCATGGAACCTCATCTGTCTGCAGGTAATTCATTTTGTCATTTTAACTCTGTAGTGACCCAGTCACAATGAAATAAAGGTCATCTCAATTAAACTTTATCAGCTATGATGTGACAGACGTGTGTCCAGGGGCTCCTCTGTCTCACACTACAAATATCTACGTGAGGAGGAGACACAACTTGTCATCAATATTTTATGCCTTGTATTAGGATCTGCTGGTTAAAATCCGTCTCAGTCTCAGTTTTTGTTTTCTTGTAAGGAACTCAGAGATCTGCAAACGTTTTATAGCAAGAAAACACCAGATAATGATATCTGCCGGCTCGTCATGTTCAGACAGGATTGTATTTCTCTACATGTGTCAGGGCTGTGATTATATCTCTATTCTATGGTAAGAGGTAAACTCTTTTATTGAGATGAGCTTAAGAATTCCAGTTATGCCCAACCCTGGATTATAAGGCCGGTTATAAACAAGCTACTGACACTTATATATCATTGGGGATCCAATGACACTTTTATTTCATTTTCACAAAGTTATCTCAATAAAGTTACCATGTAAGCTCTGACATCTTGGTTAAAGCGTTGTGTCATAAAAAAAATTGCCATAGTAATAATTTTGGAGACATTTTTTTTTTTTTGGTGGCAATTTGGTTTTCCTGCGGACTTTTGAAGCAAATTTCCTCTCTATACACATCCATTAATAGAACTAGGAGGGAAAATAATGTGCAGAAGGCTGTGGGGTACAACAGTGCCATGCAGGAGATGGGGGAGAAGACTAGAGCCCAGTAGAGGGTGGAGAAAAATAATAGGCCCATTGGTGGTCATTAGGGCATTGGAGGGGTACATTGGTGGTTTTAGGGAGTTGGCTACAAGCATTAGCTTTCAGTACATTGGTGTCCAGAAGAGGATGGGGAGGAAAAATAGTGCGCAGACAGGTTTTGGGAAGAACAAAAGTGGCCAGCATGGGGTGAGGGAGAAGAGGAGTATCCATTAGAGAGTGCAGGAAAATAATATGGCCCTTTGGCAGTCAGTGGAGGGCTCAAGGGGTACATGGGTGGCCATGGAGAGCTGACTGCAAGCAAGCACTTTGAGTATATTAGGAAGGAACAAGTGCTCAATGGGGATAACAAACATGCCCAACAGCGGATGAGGTGGAAAATAGTGTGCAGAGGGGTGGAACTATAGGAGGCGGGTGGTAATGGGGAGGAGAACAGTAGTGCCCTGTGAAGGGTGGAGAAAATCCACAAAAGTCATTGAGGAGGGGTTTGAAAACAATTGGTACATTGGTGGTTTGGGGGAGCTGACTACAAGCATGCGCTTTGACTTCAATGGTGAGGAACAACAGTGCCCAATGGAGGCTTCTAAAAACGCATTGGTGGCCAGTGGGGGTCTGGAGGGGTACATTGCTGGTCATGGGGAGTGGATTGCAAGCAAGTATTTTGAGGATATTATGGAGGAATTAGAGCCCACTGAGTGTGTGGGGAGGAACTATAGTGTCCAGCTGGGGAATGGGGAAAAGAACAATAGTGCCCAGTGAAGAATGGGGTAAATCAACAGAGGCCATTGGTGGTCATTGGGGACTGAAAAGATACATTAGGGGTAATGGGGAGCTGACTACAAGAATACAATTTGATTACACTGGTGAGGAACAACAGTGCCCAATGAAGGCTGGGAAGAACAGTGGTGCCCAACAGAGAGTAGAGTAGGTAAGGAAAACTAATGTGCAGTGGGAAGATAGAAGAAACAACAGTGCCCAGAAGGGGTTCGAGGAGAATAATAGTGGCCAGCAGAGGGTGGATGAAAACAACAGGGCCCATTGGTGGCCAGTGGGGGTCTGGAGGGGTACATTGGTGTTCATGGGGTGCGGATTACAAGCAACTACTTTGAGCACATTATGGTGTATTGAGTGCCCAGTGGGGGTGGGAGGAACAAAGGTGCCCAGCAGACGATGGGAGAAGATTCTATATACCATATTGGAGAAGTAATTAATAAAAGCTGCAAATCAAAAAAAACATTTAAAACAATTCTAAATAATAAATCTTTCATAGATGAAATACTGATTGAGGTTACATCTACAATATATCGGTTAAAGCAGCCCCCTCATTTTGATTCTCCTGTTGTTCATATTACGGATCAACTTTATCATTTTTGGTGAACAGCAAGCTGAGCAAAACAGGAGCAGTGAGAGGGGCTATGAGACCGATTGAGTGCAAGATTCCAGATTGACTCAATCATTCCGCCTGTTGCTGCTGAAAATTAGCACTGTGTGAATATAAAACCAGCCCAGGACCATTTCTAAGGCTTTGTTTTGTGTCCAAAGAAACATTGCTGCAAGTTTAAGGGTAAATATTTCCCAGACCATTGTAAGGGTTTTACAATTGTTTTAAAGCTGAAGTTTAATCTGCTTATATTTTACCTTCATTGATTTCATCTTTGCCACATTATAACATTTTAATAAAACTTTTTGTTCTCTTTACATATCTTGTTATACATGGGTCTCTGTGGTAAACTATGCAATATTGGTAACTGGTGGAATGGGCCTGCAAGATGCTGAACATAGCTTCTTGAAATCATGGCCCCGTCGTGGTATTTCTTTCAAGGGCCCTAACTCCTGACGTAAGCTTGGGCTGACCTGTGGAAGGATTTATGTAAATTTAAAAACACAAAGTGTCCATGGTTGGTAGAACTGGACAGTCAGGCTGGGGAAGGAGGGGATAGATGAGGTTGGACAACCTCCCGCCAGGAAATAAGTTGAGCTCTGTCTGACTTTCCGCTGTTTCTAATGTGCAGTGAAATCAAAGTTATCTATTTCAGTCCAGGAGAGGAGCCGGTACAACAGTGCAAGACTGAGGAGAAAGATGAAGGGCAGATTTAATAAAGGGGAGGCCCAACCCACCACCATCACTCCACCACCAACACCACACCACCACCACCATCACCACCACCAACCCCCCCTCCAACACCACCACCAAAAGCCACCACCAAAAAACCACCAACCCAAAAAAAAAAACCACCACCACCACCAAACAAAAAAAAACAACCAAAACCAAAAAACACCCCCCCACCACAACCAAACCACCACCACCACCAAAAAAAAATAAAGGGGAGGCTAAAGGGTAAGCTTTACACAGAGAAAGGTGGGGGGGGGGGTGGGCGCAGATGTAACAAAAGGAAGGCTGGAGGGCAGATTTCATGAAGGGAGGCTGAAGGAAAGATATAATGAATACAAGGTTCGAGGGCAGATTTAATATAGGGAAGGATGGAAGGCAGATTTAATGAAAGGGAGTCTGGAGGGCAGATTTCAATGAAGGAAAGGCTGGATAAATCTCCCTCAATGAGCATCTGTATGATTATATTATTCAATCAGTTTCTTCTATGTTTTCTGCTGAACCAAAAAAAAAATCAACCAATTTTTAATGACTCATTGTGATTATTGTAATTGTATTCATAGCAATGAATGCTGAATAGAAATTCTGGAGAAGAGAACATAACAGACAACTCATTGACCTATAGAGGATTATTTATTAAAATGAAGATCCTTAATCTGTGTTCTCTTCAAACATTTCTGGGTTCCCATCACTTCTGTTTTAGAAAATCCCCCAAATTACCAACATGCCATCGTTCAATCACAGTATTGAAAATAGAAATCTGCTCTACATGGGAGATGTTTTATTGTGCATCTTCCTGGTCTGTTTTATAGAAGGATCTGGCATTGGAGAACTTTCTAAGGAATCATTGTTGGGTTCTTCTAATTGTGCTTGATGTCCAATTGTTGATGTCTTCACTACTTCAAGAACCTGGATCAAAAATGCAGCAGATTACAGGTCAATGAGAAAATAATAAAATCACATAATCAGCAAAGCAGCAAGGAAACGAAGAGCCTCCATCTTTATTGAATTTAGGATATCTTAAAGATTAATCTTGTGGCTTTTACATTTTTCCAAACAATATTCTAAAATCCCCCATATTACCAACATACCATTGTTCCATCACAGTATTAAAAATAGAAATCTGCTTACATGGGAAATGTTGATCATGCATCTTCCTGGGCTCTTTTAAAGGTGATCTGTCATAGGAGAACCTTGCAAGGCATCATTGTTGGGTTCTTCTAATTGTGTTTGATGTTCAGTTCTTGATGTCTTCACTACTTCGCAGACCTGGATCAAGAATGCAGCTAGGTAAGGCTCAATTAATCGGATAGTATAAAAATTAAATGATCAGCAAAGCAGCCTGGAATTTCAGATCTTTAGAAATAGAGCCTCCACCTCTAGAATCTCAGGATATCTTGAATATTTCTCTGGTGGTTTTTACATTTTCCCAACCAATATTCTAAAATCCCCCAAATTACCAACATACCATTGTTCCATCACAGTATTGAAAAAAAGAAATCTACTCTTTATGGTACGTTTGATCATGAATCCTCTGGTTTTTTTTTTAAGACGATCTGGCATAGGAGAACCTTGTAGGACGTCGTTGTTGGGTTCTTCTAATTGTGTTTGATGTCCAGTTGTTGATGCCTTCACTACTTCCCTGACCTGGATTAAGTGTGCAACAAGTCAGCGTGAAGTCAGAAGACCTGATTTCAACTGGTTAAGGGTCAGCAACCCAGAAAGTGTTAAAGTCAAATGATCAGCAAGGTGGACAGGAAACTAAGATCTTCACAAAAGAAGCCAGAAAATAGAGCCTCCACCTATATAGGAACACGGGATATCTTTTAGATTACTCTGGTGGCATCCACGGCTAATCTTATTTTACATTTTCCCAACCAATCCTAAAATCCCCCAACTCGTTCTCCAATTGCTGAGCACAAAAATGACAACCAATTTTTAGAACTCATGGTCCCTATACTCAGTTGATGATTATTGATGGTTGGCATGTGTGTGTAATATCCAAGGACTGCTGACGACCACTATACCCACCATTGACCACCAAAAGAGGATCATTTCCAGCAATGTGAACAAAGCTCCATGGATGGTGGTGGCAGGGTACAATCAGGGTCACGGCATCATGAATGGAATGGAAAGCCTTGGGCTTAGTATGGCTGTAGGTTCCAGGTCACCAACATGTCCATGAGCATACAGTCGGGGTGAATATAACCCCTGAACCAAACATGATGGCCACAGTAGAAGGATTAAAGAAGAACGGAACTCCAAGGCTCTGGGCCTGTGCATTTGTTATTTATCTGCTGCCTTGATCATATTGAGTGAGTTATTAGTAGCTCAGCCTAATCACCTCCTATCCCTCACGCTTCTAGATAGACTTTTACTCTGATGACTCGGATCATCAGCATGTTGCATGTCAAACTGGACCAGATCAACCCTTATTAGAGCACGGGATTAAATGGCTTGTGAAAACCAGATTATATTTAGACAAGAATTTTGTTGCACAATTGTTGTTTTTTATGCAATGGATCGGGTGTGTGTATGTGGGGTTAAGGTTAGGGGTTAGATATAGTGGTTGGATTTAGGGGTTTGGCTCAGATTATGTTTAGGGTTTAGGTTGCAGGTTAAAGGTTAAGGGCTCGTACCTACCTGTCTTTACTTTGCATTAATTTTACAAATTTTAAGCACGCATACCTTAAAATCCAAGTGTCCAGCCTATCATATACCATTAGAAGTCTTTCTTTTCCTAGAGACAAAACTGACCCAATGGGCTTTGGGTGAAGCATCAAAATAGTACTCATTTGCTATGGGCCCATGCATAAAACACACATCTGACGTCTAACTGGGCCACATAGAAAGGTTTAAAAAAAAGCAATGTGTGACCCCATGAGATTTGGATAAGTATTTCCACTGTACTCATATACTATGGGCCCATGAAAAGCACATATCTGATGTCTACCTAACCCCTATAGAAGGCTATATAAAGCCATACATGGCTCCATGTGATTTAGGTAAGAATTACCACAGTATAGGGCAGCACAGTGATTTAAATCTCGATCAGGACACTATCTGCATGGAGTTTGCAGGTTATGCCCGTGTTTGCATGGGTTTCATTAGGATACTCACGTTTCCTCCCGCATTCCACATTTCCCCCAAATTAACCTTAGACTGTAATAAAGACATATAACTATAGTAGGGACATTAGATTATGAGCCCCTTTGAGGGACAACTGGTGACATGACTATGGACTTTGTACAGTGCTGCATAATATGTCAGCACTATATAAATACCGTATATTAATAGTGTTTCTCAACCCTTTTCACATAAGGGAACCCTTGAAATACCTTTCAGATCTTCATGAAACTCCTTCTATAATTACTATGTCCACAGCTCACAACACTACAGTCAGTGAGAAGAATGTCTCTAACTTTGCTGGCCATTGGAAAGAATTTCACTCTAATAAACCATTGGTATCGCTTAAACTGACCGGAGAGGCACAAACTGCTCATTGTTCAAGAAACCCTCAGCAACCTCTAGAGGAACCCTGGTTAGGAAACACAGATCTAAGTCTAACTGTCCCCTATAGAAGGGTTTATAAAGCATTGTGTGAACCACTCTACTCATATGCCATGGAAAAATGCAAAATACACATCTGAAGTCTAATTGGCCCTTATGGGGGCCATATGGGGGCCTGTAGGTAAAAATTACCACTTATGAGACAATTAAAAACTATACATCTTTATGAAGCCTTTTGTGGACCTATTGGTTTTAGGTCAAGCGTCACTGCAGTACTCATATGGGCCCATGAAAGACCACACACCTGAGGTCTAATTTGGGCCAAATAGAGGGGTCTATAAAGCCATGTGTGGCCCCATAATATTTGGGTAAGCATTACCACTGTACTCATATGCCATAGGCAATGAAAAAAACACATACGAAGTTTAACTGTCCCCATAGAACGGGTTATAGAGCCTTGTATGGGCCTATTGGTTTTAAGTTAAGCATCACTGTTGTACTCTTATTCTATGGGCCCATGAAAGACCACACATCTGAAGTCTAACCAGGTCATATAAAAGTGTCTATAAAGCCATGTGTGGTCTCATAAGATTTGGGTAAGCGTTACCAGTGTAGTCATATGCCATAGACCTCTGAAATACACACATCTGAAGTCTAAATGACCAATATAGAAGGGTTTATAGAGCCTTGTGTGGACCCCTTGGTTTTCGGTCAAGCATCATTGCTGTGCTTAAATGCCATGGGCCCATGAAAGACCACACATCTGAGGTCTACCTGACCCCTATAGAAATACCATGTACTCATATGCCATGGACCCCTGGAATACACACATCTGAAGTCTAAATGACCAATATAGAAGGGTTTATAGAGCCTTGTGTGGACCCCTTGGTTTTCGGTCAAGCATCATTGCTGTACTTAAATCCCATGGGCCCATGAAAGACCACACATCTGAAGTCTACCTGACCCCTATAGAAATACCATGTACCATGGACTGATGAAAAGCCAAACATCATAAGCCTTCCTATATCAGCAATTTGTAAAATCCAAACAGGTTACCCCGGAAAGAAAAAAGGCAAATTAAACATTCCAGGTCCACTTAGCTGTTCCATGACACACACAAGGGAATTGACCTTTATCAAAGCAAAGAATGTGTCTGATGCAATGAGTCGATAATAACGATAATTGCCACAATAATCTTTTTGAAGTAAGCAGCATCCCAGCATGATCCTCCGAATATTACTCATAATTATTGATTACAATGTCAGTCTGGGACTAGGAGAGCCACAGGAAGCAGCATTAACATTACCGGCAAAACAAGCAAATTAGGTAAGTATGACAGAGGACGGGATGGAAGACGACGCAAAATGAAAGTTACATTACAAATGGAAAAACCATGAATGTATTGGTTGATTTACATAAAGATATCACATGGGTTTAATATTGCTGGAAAAGCATCTTCTTGGCTTCATCCATTAGGACTTCATAGTAGTCAGATTCTGTAATGGACGAGATAGCCTGCATAGATGGATATACTTCAGAAGTATGGATTAATGTGTATGTCAAAGTAAATATTACAAATGTCAAAAGCAAAAAACATATTAAAAGGAAAGATAAAGAGAAAAGTTTTTTTGTTAAGGTTTTGTTTTTTTAATATTGTGAATGGTTGTAAATACATTCTGTACAATCAACCAATTACATGATATAGTATCATAATATTCATGCAAGTCCTTATTAACTTATGTGTGGACTTAGTAGGACAGAATACGAGACAACATATCAATTTAGGGTAAAATTAGAAAGGAAGTAGAGTTGGATCTCATATCCCGACACGTTTTACAGCTTAGGCTTCCTCAGGGGATAGGGAGAACCAGTGAATACACTGACTACTTTCAATAAGTATGTATATCTCTGACATACTTAGTGCATATGACCACCACAGGGTCTATGGACACATATATATTCATTTTAATAACTGTAGACTTTCATATGAGTTATTGCACATATATATATACTTACCTATTTAAATACTTTCATGCTTTCTATTTCATATATATTTCCTTCAATGCCACAGGGCCAAGACACAGCAAAATACCCCGTTTGGTATATACCATTTACAGTTTTTCTTCAGTTTTTTTCTCTATAATACATTATGTTATTCTGATATGTTTTTAATTTACAATCTTACTGATTAATTATATATATATGTTGATATATTTGTCTATAACTAGCATAATATGTTATTATACATGCAACAAATTTTTATTCATTACTTATACCTTTATTTTCAGTAGAACTTTTTTTCTTTCTTTCTTTCTTTCTTTCTTTCTTTCAGTTTTTCTTTTTTTTTTTTGTTTTTGATCTACTGCAATTTTATTATTACTTTGAACCTTTGCATTTACATTTCTCTTTCTATCAGTGTATTCACTAGTTTTTTCACTAGAGTAAGCCTCACCAGAGAAACGCATCGGGACATGAGATCCAGCTCTATTTCCTTTGTAATTTTACCTTAAATTGATATGTAATTTACCTCGGTCTAGTACTTTGCCCTACTAACTCCATGTATAAAAGTGGTTAATAAGGACTCACATGAATATTATGATATTATATCATGTAATTGGTAGATTGTACAGACTGTATTTACAACCATTTACAATATTTACAAAAAAAAAAACTACTTTTTTCTTTTTCTTTCTTTTTATTGATTTCTAAAATTTCTTAGGGGTAGGCTAACGCTATTTTTGAAGTTTAGGAAACACACATTTCTGTGATATAATTCTAAAAAATACAAATGAATATAGGAAGTACTTTACCCATACACATAAATTATATCTATGCTTTAATAATGGAAGGATCCTGCCAAAAACGCACTCAGATCCTAACCCTTGTGCTGGGCAGAAAACAAACTGGTGAACTGAGAAGTCAGCCCGACTCCCACTCCAGATCTGTACATTATAAAGTTTAATCCTTCTGTAGTCCGAGATAAGAACTGGGAGGGTTTGAGATCACATTGGAGGAGCGGGGAGCACTCACATGGGAGAGCTATGTACAAGGCTTTGTTTTGTATATAATGAAATGCTTCCTATGGTAAAGGACCAGAAGGGAGATTAGTTAGGGTTACATGCACTTTAAGTAATAAAGCAAACCTTGTTTTTATTTGATATAAAAGGGTAGATAACCTGTTTTAATTTTACCCCCCTAAATGGTTTCCTATTTAAAAAAAATTCAGAGGAAGCTCCTCACCTTTTACTGCCGTGGCAGTGAAGAATGGGCAGAGCCTCATGGGATATCTATGTCATGTATCCCAGAAAGCTTCAGGCTGCTCCTTCTGCGCATGCCTGAGGGGCTTTTCCAGGCACGGAATCTGCGCAGTGCTAGATTTGGTGATGCAGCCAAATGAAAAAGAAGATGGCGCCTGGTGGTGCCGGTGCCAGGACGAAGGCGGATTCCAGAGCGGCGTGGGACCGGGGTACGAGGGATTGGGGGCTCTGCAGAAATAAACGTAAGTGGTATTTTTTATTTTTAGGACAGTTCTTTTTTATGAGTTAATATTTACTAACGATGGAGCTTCAGACACCTCAAGAAGTCGTTGTGACACAACTTTACACTGATCACAATACAAAGCTATAGGGAGCGATTCTGCATCTAATGCCATGGCCATAACACGGGATGAAAAAGTGTAAACTTATGGATCGAAAAGTAGAACCTGGAACATAGAGAGGGACAAAATGTGTCACTGCACAGGGACCCCAGACCGTCCCCAGCCAAAAGGGTCCCCCACATACCTCAAGTCAGTTCATTGAGGGGGGGCCCAAGTTCTGCACAGGGCCCACTGTTGGCTTTGGGAACAATCTATAGTTTGGCACCAAATCCCATTATTTTGAACAGATACATTGTCAGTACACTTATCCATCTTGGGGCTTTCTTTCACTTTTGTAATAAAATATTGACCTAAAATTCACCTCCCCAAGAACTTCTTTGTCTGGATTGCACATTACTGCATTGAAACACTTCTAACCATGCGTCCCTGAAAAGTGTGGGATGAATCCCATTTACATTATTGACCCATTTCATATGGTCTTCCATTGGAGTAATTATGTTTCCTCTGCACATGTGCCAGGGACAAATAAGTGGACCGGGAGAATCTAAGGTGCTGATGAGCAATGCTGGGCAATAAACTGGATGTTATAGGAAATCTGCTGGGAAAGAACAATGAACCTTGAGAAGGACCAATATTCTAAAATGCAGTTATCCTTTAAACCTGACCTCCTAGCACAACAACTAGTATTTAAATACAAATGCCATGCTTTTTAAATCTTCGACCTCTATGTATTTCTTTTAGATTTAATAAAATCTTGTAATAAAAACCAGTCAGTGCAGCCCTCTCTCCTTGTGCAGTGAGACCGGTCTTGTCCCCGCCCCCTCCGTAGTTTTCTACAGACAGCCTGTAGTGGGTGGAGTTACCAGGCCCCTCCCACAGTATAGGATAGTGATGATGTCACTGCTGCTTTACAAGGCAAAATCTTGGTTTATAAAGGCATTCGGTGCAAATAAAGTGGATTTATATCCTTTATGGCTATTGAGCATTTTATGGAAATACAATGTTTGTGCCTGGAGTTTAGCTTTGATAATACATCTAGAATTTACCTTTAAAGGTAAATTCTAGAATTTACCTTCTACCATTTACAAGTTGAATTAGTTATCATGGCAAGTCAATGATATCACATTGAAAAATGTAATTACATTTAGTCATATTTCTGAAATTCTGATAAGATTCTGTTACTTAGATACCTTGCAGGGAGCTTCATACCTGATCCCTACGGGCTGCATTATAGACCAATGCACATTACTACGTGCACATGTGTATAAAGGTGATGTGACCACTATACAGCTATCACTGATCATTCACCAATAGATATCAATTCATTTCAGTGATATTCAGTGGTGCAATGTGGAAAGTTTGCTATAACAAGGATAAAGCATGATTTCCTACAGAGCTGGAGGTTGTTATGTAACTAGCAGATCAGAAAGATGAATCATTGTACAGATACAAGGTAGAGCTGGAAGGAAATCAACACCATTGTAATCTGTTCCCATGCATCGCCGGACTCCAAGCACGGAGGAGAACCATGACAGTGATGCTGATTTGCAGGGTTTAGGCTGGGAAAGGCATTCGGCTCCAGCTGTTTATTCCCATCTCAGTGCCGCCTTGTCATATCCAGACAACTCAGCTTGCTGCCTCTGTGACTATAGCAGCAATCAGCAAGACCACCGCTCGGCCTGCAAAACCCATCTCACACAACCAATGGTTAAAGTATAACAAAGGTTTTCAAATATTGGATCCATTGCCCAATAGATCTGCGTCGTTCTGCACCACCCAATGCATGGAGACAGGGAAGAGGGACACTTTCAGCCTAAAGTTTTTGCAACATCCCCATTTTGCAGACCAAAAATAAAATACCCAAAATGATTGGTTGCTTTTCTATGTTTTTGTTATATTAGCTTTTTTAAAAATAACAAATTTATTTATTCAGTGGGCAGATGAAGGTTTAGTGCAAAGTAACAACTTATAATAGTTAAACAGGGCCGGATAAGGCATTTAAAAGATTTCGGCGCCCCTGTGTATACGTAATCCAAAATATAAACAATTATAAAGAGTTAAATAAAATTTTATTTATCGAAATGAAACAAAACTTACAATAAGATGGAAAGTAATGGTTATTTTTGTATACTTCCACTTTACTTATATTTGAAAAGTTTTCTCTTACTTTTTTTGATTGCAAAGTCTTTGATCAGATCCTCCAAACTAATCCTATGTAACACATCTGCTTCCATACTTAGAGATAAGGCATCCAGCCTGACTTGTTGCAGAGTTGTTCTGATGGGATTTTTAATATACTTAAACTGAGAAAATAAACAGCTGAGCAATTTGTGACCATTAATGTTAAAAAACCAATGTCTACATATGGAAAGGCAAACTCAATACTGTCTTCTACAATTTTTTTTCTGCACTCTCTGAGTACTCTTTTTATTATTGTTTATATCTGTATGTAATTTTTTTATTTAATGGGGGGCCACTTTTGCGGATCCTGGTTCAGCTGCACCATTTGCAGTATTGCACCATATGGCCCATGGACCATGGAAAATTCAGCTATTGAAAATTTCAGTGGTGCCCCCTTTCCTTGATGCCCTAAGCACACACTTATTTTGCTTGATGGTTAATCCACCCCTGTAGTTGTCATTCATTTTATAGAGGTGCACAGGTTTGGGTTGGCCTACAAGGGGATTGAGGAACCCTCTGGTTGGTACCAGTGATATGCTGCACAAATTAAGTTTTTTGTGCCATGCAGGGGGTCACTGGATAGCCAACTGGTACCTTGGTGTGTCCTTGCCACCAAAACTGTGCCAGAAAACCTATCTGTTCCTGTGTTCTCTCTTCTTTTTTTGGCCCCAGGTTCCCAGTCCAACCCTGGAGGTATATATATATCAAACCATTAGGGAGGGACAGCTAGGGTGCGGGAGGGACTTTGAGTGAAGGAGGGACCAGAGTCAGGATGTATGCACCATTGTGCAAAGTAATTCATTATAATGACCCAAATCCTGATAAGGATGGCCCATACATTAGTCATTGGGTGCAAACTCTTTGATATCAATTAGTAACTTAATACAAACTTGCACCCATTAACCAGGAAAGCCAAACTTTGGCAAGCAGTGCCACCTAACAACTGCAAGCATTGCCACCTGCCGGCCAACAAGCGCTGCTTATATATTGATCACATATTGATTGAGAATTGCTATTGGATTTATTGTTTTTTATCAAAGGTAACTTCTAATTCACTAAAATATTTTACAGTGCAAGGCCACCTTAATCTTCATGATTATCATCGAAATCATTTTTGTAAAGTTCCTCCCAACACAAAAAACATGCACAAGAGAACCTGTTTTGTGGTTTCATTTAGCTTTTTATTCTCAGTTTTTCCTGCATGCAGAGACTTGATTGGAGACGTGTGTACAATGCTTTCCTATCACCTGCGGAGCATCTGATACCATTTTGGAAGATTTACACCTAGAGCAGTTTTCATGCACTTGTGAAAACTCTAAAACACTTTTAAACAACCGCATGCAAGCACAATCGACTCCATACAAGTGATTAGCGGTTGATTTCAGATGCATGGAAAGCTGTAACCGCACCACAACTCCACCATTTGTATGAACCGGCCATAACAGATATGAATTATCGCAGCAGCCGGTTCTTCTGTTGTAGGGAGGAACACCGCTGTGTATAATTTTGCCATTTGTCTGTACTCTGATAATTGAAAGTGATGAAAGGCAGAGGATGGCCCCTTTAATATATGCTAATTTATGAGCTCTGATTGAAAGCATGCACTCAGATTCCATGTTGGAAGTCTTTTACCAATCCTCCCCGTTTGAAGTATGAGCGTGTATTTACTTTGTATGATTGTAGATGAGTGGTAAGCTCTGCAGAGCCGCAGCGTTATATTATAATGAAAACACTAATAATGGGAAACGAGCCCTCTTATGTCTTCTACAAGGTGACAACAGATAATGAGCAAAACGCTGCTCCAAGGATGGCTGCAATGTGATTGGACAGAAGCTTCCGGAAAGGAATGGAACTGATCAGTTGGAGTGGAATAATATTCAGCAAATGGCAGTCTCCTTGTTGCCCCATGGTTTTTCCTATCTTGCCCCAAGTGATCTCCGTAAAGAAACACAATTCCCCCAATTCACAGTACAGAACTGCTGAAGCAGCCATCTGACCATGGTTGTTTGTCTTAAGTGAAAATTTATCATGTTTACAAAGGTTTCAGATTTGCTATTGGCAGATTAGTGAACAACCAAGCATGGACAACCGCTGTAATTTCCTATGGAAGGGAGCACAGTGGGGTGCTGCTCATTAATCCTCCCCTTCTGTAAAGAACGGAACAGATGTAAGGCCCGGGTTCAGCACAAATGCTCACCAGACACCAGTCCCCAAATCTAACGCCGCACCCTTCACCTAAAGCAAGGTTCCGATTAGCCTCAGGAGGTTAGATGCACCACTCCAGCACATGGTTGCCCTCCTATGCACAAGGGATGGCATCTGGGGAAGGACTGAAAGAGGACCAGGAGCCCACAGATAATGCAACACCAAGGATTCCAACAGAGCCAAGTCCAAAGTACATAGCCAGAGGTCATACCCAAAGCAGAGTCGGGGTCACAGGGTTTATCCAGGCAACATACAATCACAGGGACAACAGCCACTAGGGGTTGTGAACAGAGAGAGGCCATAAGGACCCCTCAGCCAATGGCAGGATGAAGCCAGGGACTAATCTGCTGCTAAAATCCCCTTTAGCTGTGCACAGCCTCAGAGTGCTGGGGATGCTGAGAAGAGACATCTCAGACTGCATGGCTACAGGGACGCAGGGGATGCTGCTATTTCCTCGTTCTCCTTGCTGCCGCAAATGACACCCCCGGTGGCACACAGCAATGGGATCGCCAGCAAGATAAGCTTCTCCTAACAACAGCATCATGTGTACATTACTCGTTTGTTCCATCATCACCGGAAACAATGGACAGGGCTATAGATTACTGCCAACAGAGGTGGTACAATTGCTCCACCATCTACTTCCTGTGACTACAAGCCCTCCATCTCATGTAGACATGCGGTCTCTACTGTAATGTATGGATCCTGGGAACTGTGGTCTGGCATCTATTGTTCTTCCTATGTCACACCTGATTGACCCTGTAATTTGCTGAATTCATAGATGGGAGGAAATGAGATGTAGAGCAGTATGCAAGCACATTTGGCCCACCAATCAGATGTTCAGTCCACTATTATCAAATGGGTTGCTAGCAGAATTTGCCTTGTTCAATTTACGTTTTAGTTGGGCTTTAAGTGTCCAAAGTTTAACAAACCTGACCTTTAGATCCACCAACCACCATGTAGTGGAATCGTCTGCTTGACTGAATTCTAGTTGATTGAAAATGATCAGATTGTCTCCATATTACACAGCTTTGATATATCTGAAGGAGGTTGTGCAGTCAGATTGCAATATGTATGGTGAACATAACACGGAATATTCTCAGCTGGAAGTCCTACGTATGTTCACCTACATATATATGTCATCATCTCTTGATGAATTGGAATGTGGAATTTCTCTGTCCAGCCCCATCCATGGCCATTACCCCCATATATTAATAACGTCAGAAAAAATCCCCCACATAGCACACGTTGGGTTGATCTCATTATCTGCACAATTTGGATAAAACACACTAAGATTTGCTTCATTTTTCATATTTAAAAATTTGATTTGAGGAAATCTAATCAGATTGACTGCTTACATCTGCAAAGCTTGTCCTTCCCCCCTGAGCAGTATTGGGAGGTTCTGCTTATTCTGCATTACTTTACTACAAAGGTATAATTATTGTGATCTCATCGACGCATTTCACAAATTCAACACAGGAACAGCTTTTGGAAAACATTAGGATTTTGGGTTTGCTCAGTTTTCCGATTTCCCATTACTCAATTGACCAAAAATCTGTTTTTCTGATCCCAAGATATCCTTGACCTGTGAGGCAAACCATGAGCACACGTACGGCAGAGGATTGATGCATGCTTTTACTGTAATGCATCTGCAGAGCCTATTAGTAAATGGTCTTTCTGCTCCATGTTGACAATGTGAGGAATAATAAAAGCTGACATCACTCTGTCTAGACGCAGCTTATCAATGATATTGCAGGGCTGCTGGAGTCAGCAGAAATGGCCGTAGTCAGGAATAAAGGAAACGTTTCAAGGTGCACCATGGAGGTTGTGTCGGCTTTAAGTACCATGAACCTATTTATATTACCGGCAGAGATGGCCGGGTCCAGAACAGAGACTGGAAGTGGAAGGAAGGTGGGGAAGGGCAGCGACAGAGGACATTTGTGGAGAAGGTTTGCTGCAGAGATTGCAGGTGGTGGGAGGAAGAAATGAGAAAAGGAATGAAAGGGCCACCTGCGCCTAATGGTCCCCAGCAATCCCACCACCCCCAAAAAAATCGCCCACCTTAATATAGGTTAACAATTTACCTGTAATGGAGAAAGTAACTTTACTTCTGTCCTCATGTCATCATGTCATAGGGGACACGACAGGTAGAAACTTTGATGGATGTGGTGTTGTCTCCAGTGCCGGATGTTATCGATGCATATATTTTATGAACAGCATATCACAGTGCAGGAGCGGGCATAGGAAAGTGCAAAGTTGGCAGCTGCTCGAGGAACTTGGACCCTCCTCAGCCCCACAGGGGCCAAAACATAATCCGGCAAGAGGGATCCAAGCCAGTTCTACGCTGGTGACCACTGTTGGTTATGGTCACCATTGCCACAGTGGTAATTAACTTTGTATGCCTCCATAATATATTTTTATTGGTTAACCAGTAGTTCTACTTTAAACTTTCCCTTCAAGTGCCTGTGAAGGAATGCAGAGTGAGCAGGTAGTGAGGTGGCAGGAAAAGGGTAACATGGCGGGCAGGAGGTGCACTGTAAATGGTGGAAAAAGTGCTCAGGGGGAGTGCAATGTAAGAAGGTTGTTAAAGTAAGCATTGTGTGTAATGGGTAAGCTATTTTGGAGGGATGCAGTGTAAGGAGAGGGTGAGGTGGCTGGGGAGGGATGCAATGTCAGTGGTGGGTAAGTTGGCAAGGAAGGAATGCACTATAAGCAATAGGTAAGGTGACCATTGAGGGACAGGTGGTAAGGTGGCAGTAAAAAGGGAGTTCTGTGAGCAGTGGGTAAGGTTGCAGTGGAAGGACGCACTGTGATCAGTGGGTAAGGTTACATTACTATTGTTTGCAGCAGAAACTGCCATAGCTATAGAACCAGTGAGGTAAGTAGGCATAGAGTGCATGCCTACTATCCTTTATTAGTGGTAGTTTGCAAGAGAATAATCTGTAAATTAGATATTTGACATAACCATTGCTGAAAGTTTATATTGAGAGGATCATTTTTTAAATCCACCCTGCCTAGAAATTCCCCCAATGCTGTGTGTCTACCCCAATATTACCTTCTCTGAACTAAGAGGGTACCATGGCTGGTCTAAGATGGTTGACAATCTGCAAGCCACCATGATCATTCAAAATGAATTGCATGTTTTAATGAATAAACATTTGTCAATCACCAAGTGAATCCTGCATACTGTAGACATGATGAAGAGGTAACTTCCCTTCTTCACAATTGCCCTTGTGAACTAAGATAAACCCAAGACGTGTACAGATCCTAGGATCTAAGTCCGTGCTCAGAGCTACAGGCCAAATCTGTACAATCAGGTGACGAGTGAAGAGTAATGGCTGCATACATACAAGTGATGATCGAACATATGAATGATGATTGGTTGGATAATTCATGCCAAATACACATATTAGAGATTATGCACAATGTACACCTAAAACAACCCATGCCAGCTGAAAAATGGCCAATATATGGTCACCTTTATTTACATTTATTTCACATACTTGTAGCTTTGGTCCTTCACTGACATCATGATTAGTAAATGATACAAGAGGGAAACTGGCCACTCCTTGCACCGCTGAGAACAATTCCTGAGAATAAAAGTTGGTTTTGTCTACTCGGAATAAAAGAAAACACCTGCAGTCCCGTTCATTCCCCGGCACAATGAGCGGTCAGGTGCTGAGGAATGGCAAGGCTTGCGTAAGATAATATTGTCCATTGCCACACAAGATGTGACAACTGAAGAAATGCTCAATTGTGTAGTCAATCACATGTAATTACACCCAGCATTTCCTCTTTCTCTATTCAGCAGATCACATTTCAAGACGTATAAACGTTTCATATAATTTCATACAATGTACACAAATTCGCTGATGGATAGCTCCAGAAAGGAAATTTTATTTACGTCCCAGATGCCTGCGCAGTATCGCGAATGGTGGAAGTTCTCATACAAATCTCACAATGCTGCAATTTCCAATATTATATTTTTTATATTTATTTTTTATTGCAACCAATGTATAATTAGCGAATTTCCCAAGTAGTAAAAAGTTTTTGAAAAGCAAATGAGGTAACCAAATAATAAAGATGGGTGTTGTAAGTTCCACCTTATATGTTTATACGTATTTTATATATAAACTTTCGGTACTATGATTTATGTCACCCAGGTTTTATATGTATATAGTTCTCTTTACACTAGACCCTTAACATATTCCTGATGAAGCAGACCAGCTCTGTGAAACGCGTTGAAGATTGTCCAATTGTTTAGTTCCCTTCTTTGTCTCATCTGCATGAAAAGCTTTCTTTTTCTCTTTCTTTGTTTTGTTTGCGCAACCATTAGAACTACTCTGTGGTCACTGTGGTCCATTTGTGGTTTGGTACATTTTTGGATTTCATCATTGTACATACTTTGATATAAATGATCAAAAATGTTTTAACATGCAATCAATAAAATATGTAAGTTTTATATTAATTTATTACTTTTTGATGCCTGAAGTCTTCCCTTACACTGCTTTGTCCTTGTCATATACTTTTATTGCAACCAAAATAACAGTACAGGTAAGTCCCCGGGTTAAGGACATCCGACATACAGACGCCTCCTAGATACAAACGGGCTTCTAAAAGAGTAAAAAGAGATGTAAATCCAAAAACACAATATAAAGAGGCATAAAAAAATAAACATTTTACCACAATTTTACGTTTCATAGAAGTGAATCGGTTTCTTCACATCTGGAGAAATCATGAGGCTAATAATAGGAAAAAACATTAAAAACACGCTTATCTATCGTAACGATTTCTCAGAGAAAGGCGGCAAACCAGAGCCAACAGCAAGGGGATTTTTTTGGTATTATTACCATTGGGGTGTGGCATGGTAATTCATTTAATGTATACCCATAGGGAATTACTTCAAGGAAGGTAAGCGGGGGTTGAAGACTGAGAGGGCCGAGGGGGCGGTAGAAAGTTAAAGAAAAGAGTGGGAGAGGGGTTAAAGGTTTTTGGGCTAGATGCTACCTAAAAAGAAAAGATTTGGCAGTGCTATTTATTTTATATTTAATTTATACTTAATACAATGCAACAACAAACCCAATAAACCCATAAAGGCATCTTACAATACAAATCTGTCCAATGGATTTTTAGTGTGTTTTATTCCTGTGTACAGATCACAATACGAATGGTTATCATCATAGAATCATGTCATTGAACGCTCTTTATTTGAAGTTGTTTTAGTGCAATATTAGCTCCTTGCATCGTATTATCATTGCCCAAAGCTAAATGCCGGAGAATGGAGAGAGGAGGCAGACTGGGCAGTGTATGGAAAGAAGGGAAGGAACTGGTTACCAAGAGGCAGCCAACATTGGGCTGATTCTCCAAGACGTTCTCCAAGATTGGACACTCTGAGTTTGGCCCCCAAACTGTGTGATCTCTGTTTTCCAAGAGATCAATGGAGTCAAAAGTTGCCCATACTATGTAAGCGGGAGGGGGATGTCTGTGCACTCTGAGTTTGCCCAAAACTTGTTACCTGGGGCGGGGCTGGGGGGCAGATTTCATGGCGCTTGGGCAGTCTGAGATTGTCTGCAATATGAGTTGGAGGATTCCAAATTTGCTCAAATTGTTACCAGGGTAGAATCAGATTTCATAAAGATTATTACTTAGGGGATTATTATTATCATTATTATTAAACAGGATTTATATAGCGCCAACATATTATGCAGCGCTGTACATTAAATAGGGGTTGCAAATGACAGACAGGTACAGACAGTGACACAGGAGGAGAGGACCCTGCCCCGAAGAGCTTACAATAGGGGATGAGATTTTATAGTCTGTGCAGTCTGGGTCTGCTCTTACTTTATGAGACTAAGGATTTCAGGTGCGTTTAGACCCTGTGAAGTCTGGCTTTATCCACGCTGTGTTACCTGGACTCTGAATTTGCTCTCACTGTTACCTGTGGTAGGTGGAGGGTTAGATCTCATAGAGCATGTGCAGTCTGCATGGAGTTTGCTCTTACTATATAAGATACATAGTACCCGTGGGGCTTTGTATTACCTGGGGGGTCAGATTCCATGAAGCCTGTGCATTTTTAGTTTGCCCACAATGTGTTACCTTCAGATTTCATGAAGCCCGTGTGGTCTGAGTTTGCTCGCTGTTACCTGGGGTAGGTGGAGGGTTAGATCTCATAGAGCATGTGCAGTCTGCATGGAGTTTGCTCTTACTATATTATATAAATAGTACTTGTGATGTCTGGAGTGCTGGGGTCTGCATGGAGTTTGTTCTTAACATATGAGCTATATAGAACATGTAAAGTCTGGGTTTGCCCACACTGTGTTAATTAGAGAAATCAGATTTCATGAAGTGCATTTTGAGTTTGCCTACACTGTGTTACCTATAATCAGAGATCAGATTTTATGAAGCCCGTGCACTCTAAATTTGCCTTTTTCTCACCGAATTTCAAAAGAATCTAAAAATCTCTGCTATAAGAATCAATTCTTGTATTTGTCAAGTCTCCTGTGCACTCTCTATACCCTGCAAGCTTTATGGGGACCCTCACTGTCAAATAATTTCACATTTATATTCAGCCATCCTAAAAGCCTTAAGAAACAAGCAAATTGTAGCGGTGATACAAACATAACTTTTATATTATTTCACTGCCCACCTATCAATGGAGCCAATATTTATCTGTGCTTCTGATGAATACTTGCAGAAATGTTTATGCCACTGCTAGGCCAGCGTGACATTGGTGCCATGTGTTGGTACGCCGAGTATTGCTGCGGATATTTCCATCATTGAATACATTTAGCGGCAGGGAGCCCTAACTTATTCCACCAAGGTTGCAGCCATTGAGGGTAAAACTGGAAACAACGAGGACCAAATAATGATAAGTGTCGGGAGATGAAATCGGCAGCAGTACGCCGGGTACCTTCTGCTATAAAAAGAAGAAAACAACCCAGACGCTGGTTATCCTAAACCTTGTAATCAAGAGCTTCCTGAAGGCCGGATAAAGAATTGCTGCCCTTTCTTCACAGTTGCAAACAATTAGTGATAATGATAGCACAAAGCAGACTGGAGGTGCGGCAAGCAACAAGATGATATCAGGGAAACACAAATTCTGGAATATTCTCAGCAAGGCTTCCCGATTATTGCAAAAAGCTCATCCACAGCAACGAGTTTATTTCTGCTTCAAACATCTCCACATCTTATGTTTCCTGCAGGTGCAAAGAAGACATATTGCCGCGATTTTCTAGGAAGTGTTTGAGATGATTTACCGTCTATTCATCAGCTTTTATTTGAAGTTTGAAAATTGCACTCACTTTGAACTTGGCAAACGAGTCTACATTATGCATAGCAAGCATATTTTATTATTAAGCAGGGTTTATATAGCACCAACATATTGTACAGCGCTGTACATTAAATTAGGGTGCTAATGACAGACAGATACAGAGAGGGGAGGACCCTGCCCAGAAGAGCTTACAATCTAGGAGGTGGGGAAGTATCACACAATAGTAGGGGGATATGGAATGGTGGGAAGTAGTGAGGGTTTAGGAGACAGAAGAAGACGGAAAAAAAACATTTAAACCTAAACAAAACATTTGTTGGTGACATAATCTCAGTCATTGCTCGACACGTTTCATAGACAAAGTCTGCTTCCTCAGGAACTTAATGGAGATAGTTTTCCTCAATGCTTCTTAAAAAGCTACAATCTTCTCAATATTGACAGCTCACAGGCATGACGTTCAAGGTGCAAGCAATCAAGTCTAGATAGAACATTATATATTGACCTTTTGGGATCCTATATCTCCTTTATTCATCATCAGTACATACAACTCCACCAAGTACCTCCTATCACACGTGATTTAAGATTAAACTCTTATCTTTCTTGTTCAATAAGAATCAAGACATTACGATACTACTATGGACCCCGGATTTCTTAAATTGATAAATAGTACTTTGCAAACTTAGTTTGTATCTTTGCACTTAGCTGATTGAGTTGCCTGCATTGCGTATCTCATCAGGGAGGAATATCGGTATAACAAATGTTGTTAACAGTTAGAAATATGTCGGGGGGGGATTTGGAATTTTTCGAGCACAAATTAATTTTTCTCTGTAGGATTGGAAGCTTTATATTTTCATCATTGAGGTTTGTTAGCAGAAACATGTACTTATCACTAGCACTGATCCAACCTCCCACTCTATTATCTCATTGGGGCCGCTCACCATGGGCCCTTGGTCCAGCTGCTGTTTTGGAGTGAATGGTTTCATGTCCTTGAACAACTGGCAGAGGAAAGACAGCTGGGCAAGATAATGAAAACAATGGAGACTTAGATTCTTACTTGGCCAGAATTTCAGTTCTTTTTCAGACCGGGTGAATGGCATGGTGTGTGTGCAAACAAGTGAGTCGCCCCACTAGGTAAACCCACAAAACAGCTGCGTTTCTTTTTATTCGGAGCTATCAGATTGCACAAATTAACACGGCCACACAGGGTAGGGACTGTTCTGGCATCACCAAACCTCCGTAGATTGCATACTTGTGCCAGAACGTGTAAACTGTTTCTCCCACACGGGGTGCGTAGAACTTTGAGATTGATAGACACAGAACAGAAAATACCCAAATGGATCTGATTCTGATTTAATTACTTACAGGATCTTTTAACGTGGAATGTTCGGGGAAACATACAAACCTGCCTGCTGACCCATGTTTATTTTTTATCACATTAACACTTTCTGCTGAGAATTTATGTTCCAAAGACGGAAAATGAAAATTTTAATGTCAATGTTAATAAACAGAAGGAGGCTCTGTTCAGCCTCGCTGCTTTTTCAGATGCATAAAAACTCTTTTATTACAAGAAAGTACTTTGCTTTGCACTGGCATTGCATGCTATCATTAGGGGCCCCACAGCAGCCCTGTCTCACCCTTATTTCACTTCAGTGTTGTGTCTCAGCTCAGCTCACTGAGTCAGACTAGAAGCTCTGTGGAAGGAGAGATGATGTCAAGGAGTCTGACAGCTGACTATGGGTCTCTGGTCCTCATGGGTAACATAAGGATCATTGGTTCCTCTTGAGTAATATATTGGTCTCTGGTTTCTCTTGGGTAATATATGGGTCTCTGGTTCCTCTTGGTATTATATGGGTTATCGGTTCCTCTTGGGTAATATATGGGTCATTGGTTCTTTCTCGAAAATATATGAGTCTCTGGTTCCTCTTAAATAATATCTGGGTTATTGGTTTCTCTTGGTACTATATGGGTTTCTGGTTCCTCTTGGTATGGTTCATTAGTATGGTTCATTGGTTCTTCTTGGGTAATATATGGGTCACTGGTTCCTCTTGGTATTATATGGGTCATTGGTTCCTCTTGATTAATATCTGCGTTAATGGTTTCTCTTGGGTACCATATGGGTCTCTGGTTCCTCCTGGTATGGTTCATTGGTTCTTCTTGGGTAATATATGGATTTCTGGTTCCTCTTGAATAATATCTGGGTTATTGGTTTCTCTTGGGTACTATATGGGTCTCTGGTTCCTCTTGGTATGGTTCATTGGTTCTTCTTGGGTAATATATGGGTCTCGGGTTCCTCTTGGCTAATATGTGGGTCATTGGTTCCTCTTGCATTCATGCAATGGTTTTCATGTAACTGTATTTGTCTTCTGCATATAATTTCCTTGTTTTTTCACTTTAGCACTCAAAAGGTCACAATGGTTACACTGGGATAGACCTAACAAGACATACCAGTGAAGTCTAAGAGGCTATCTCCATACACAACACATCACAACAGGGCCACACCTGAGCTTATCTACAGATCTGCCTTAAGTCCTCTCTACTTAATGCTTTGATGTTTATGTAATATGACATTTTAAATGGCACTAAATTGTTGTCGTGCTGGATCCTTTTCACCATGAGACAGCAGAGGAGGAGTAACCAACCAACACAAGAGAGAAATAAACTCTTCTCCAATATAGGGAAGATTTACTCTTTACACTATTGTCGGCATATGAAAAATAAATGCATGCCATGTTTAAAGACTGCAGACGGCTATAAAACACTGGTGGATGCAGTAAATGTATCCGTTAGAAAACCCCAGACCATGAAATGTATTTGTAAAGTGAACCTGTAAAAAAATAACATAGAACAAACCATAATTTCACTGCAATCAATTAGCTATTGTGGTCAGTTACCCTGGGCTGCCTCCTTTATCCTATGTCCTCCAATGACCCATCACTGCAATATGAGGTGAGGAAATATGAGGAAATTGTGTAGCCTTACACAATTTCACAGTAGCCATGTTCCTCTATGCATTATTCCTATGAACTCTTATACCATATGAGACTAGAACCTCCTACAACTAGCAAGCAAGCTAATTGTTCCACATGACCACCAATGGCCTAGCTGACAGTGTAGCTAATACATTGTGAACACACTGCAAATGATATTTGGGGACATGCATGCCTATTACAGAATACATTCACAAGTCATCATGGGACATGTGATCTGAGCAGTGCTCGTCAATGTGATTTTTTTATGTACCGCTCATGCCAATTCTTGCCTGGAATGTCAGGTTTGCTGTAAATAATACCACAATAACATACTTTTCCTGTATATTAAACAATTAGGTGGTTTTTTATGTTGTTACTGATACGAAAGTGTGTTTTAGCACAAGGGTTAAGTGATACCTTAAAGTTGAATTATTAAAGAGAAAATTTAGAAATATAATTGGACCTAAGAGGTGCCAAAAATGAACTTTTTTTGAATGGAATTCCAGCTAAACAATAGCAGTGCCACTCCTGATATATGTGCAGCAGCAGTGTGACACCTGGAGGTTCTGTAATATTCCGGAGTATTTCCTATTTACCTCTAAAGGAGATGAGGCTCAGGCAGCGGGTATCAAATCATACCCAGCTCACCTGCAAAATTAGGATTTAAACCCTTTTGGCTTGTATATAGTTCAACAAACAAAATATAGTTAAAGCTTTGTGTGGGAATTCCAAAATGATAATCAATATACCACTCCAAGCACTAATAATAGAGTTTTGGTTGCCCTGTTCTGCTCCAGAATACTAGGTGAGAGCGGGGCAGAACCTTACTCCTGGAGTGGTGTAAACCTTTAGGGTCACTAACATAGGTGAAATAGATGCCACCAGGCACACTTGGCCAGCTACCTCAATCTAGACACCTCATTGGCTCTGCCAGCTCTTAGGCTTCTTACAACCTTTCTACCTGCGCCATACCTGGAAGATCCATCTCACAATGCCAACTCTCTTTTAATATTACCAGCCAATTGCACCAAAGTTGTGGAGGGAGTGGAATGGAGTGTTTGGCCAACCCAATCCTGCCAAGACACTCCAGACTCAAATAAAAAGCTGCATCACAGGAATTACCTGCAGCTTTATCCAGGTCCTTCCAAGGTTAAATGGAGGTGAATATTGTCCACCATGTTGATTCTCCAATGGCCAATGTTCTAAAAGCAATGTTTTCTATTGTTCTGTCTCCTGCTTGCCCTCCCCTCTCCATGGAACAGAACAAGTTGCTCGGCAGAGCCTGTCTGTACAGCCATCATCTACCCGGAACTATTACTAACAATTGTTTTAGCCAACAGAAGTTGAACGTGTGCACCTAGCATAAGACGCCAGGGAGATTTGGGTATAAATCCTCATAATCCTTTAAAATTCAGCACAGTTCACATATATTTCTGTATATAAATATGTGGATTGCCTGGAGTTGACCTTTACCATGCAATCAGAAAATAGTATAATAAGACATAATTACTATATGCTTCACATGTTCACAATAAAGCAAATTAAGCCCACACTCATAATGTATGACCAGAACTTGTATTTGATTATATAATGATGGTCTGATATCAATTCTACACTGGAGAAGAAGACATCAGCCTAACTCATCAATAAAACCTTCCACATGTATGAAATGATTAGACTAATTGAACATGATGAACATCATTCCAGAAGTGTCTGTATCTGCTGAATGTCACATCAAATAGACCGAGGCACAGATCTGCTCAGCCAGGACACGAATGAAGTGCGATATTCCTGTTTTTATATTTGTGGAGACATGTCTGAAATTAGATCTTTAAAGTGTGATCAGAAACGATGTGTGATTAACCTCGATGTGTAAAAGGAGCCTGTACTAACTGGAACCATTTTATTTTCTTTTTACTATGAAATTAAGAGCTTAACTACATCAAAGTTTGCTGCAAGTAGGTGCAATACGCTCTTTAACAAACAGGTATTAAAAATGATCAACGAAGGGATATTCTTCCAAAAAACACAATGAAGAATAAGAACACTTAAATGTGTCTAATGTTAGAAGTGCAGATGAAACAAATTACATTTTCTTGGAGCAAGCTTGGCACTTCTTTGAAGCTCAAATGCAAGTAGCTGGAGGTGACCATGTGAACTTCTACCGATCCTAATTGCTTGCAAATGGCAGCTTCCAGCCAAGGTCGTACAGCAAGGAGAAAAAAGCCAAAATGTGCCCCCCTCAAGACCAGTGATTCATTTTACTATTTATTCACCCCCAGTGTTCTCCCAAGCCCCTTTTAGCTGGGTGCACCACCAAGCACTTTTTAGTAACCACATGGCTGTTTTTGGATGGTCAGTAAAAAGTTGGGTCACAATACCGGGGCCACCACCAAACAATTTCTGGGGAGAATACTTCCTCCTGCAAAAGTGTCCAAGGCCTCTTCTTATTTTGCCTACACATTGGCCACCAAAACAGCTGGATTTTTGGCAAATCTAAAGCTCCTCTCAATGTAATGTGCCATGACCTACGGATAAAAAGGACATTACTACTTGTATAGAGACCATTGCACTCCATGGCTCATGGGTGCCCACAAAGATAAAGAGAGGCTTGTACAGTCCACTCTAGAGGTCTGCTTTTTAGAGGATATTTATCCTTTCTTGCTATCTTTAAAGGCAACCTGAAAACTCATTTCTTCAGATAAGCATTTAATGTGACCCGGTCATCCAGATACCAACCCATTACCCCCACCATGTACACAGCTCTTGTTCTTTATCTCCTTCCATGGGTGTTTCACAATCATGGTTCCTCCAGAGGTTGCTAGGGGTTCATTGAGCAGTTTGTGCCTTCAGATTACTTTAACTAACACCAATGATACTTTTAGTTTTTCTGTAATCATGGCCTTCTTCCTAATGGCCAGGCATTGTTTCCACTGACCACCACACTAATATACTGTGATCTGTGGATATAATAATTATAGAAGGTGTTCCCTGAAGACCTGAAAGTTATTTCAAGGGCTCCTCATGTTAAAAAGGTTAAGAAAGGCTGCCTTAGAATATGAGCTCTCGGGGAAGGGTTCCTTATTGTTTCTATGACCTTAATCCACCTCCGGAGTGCCGCTCAGTTGAGAACTTTCCTTATCTCTCTCATTTTGTACAACTGTTGTGTATATTGATCTTCTTCCTCCTCTATGTACAATTTACAAGGTTAGATACAAGGTTAGCTCGGCTTTGTATCTCCTACATGATAGTTTATGTCTGCTCTATGTATTGTCTATTGTTCTGTGTTTTTTACTGTCCAATCACAACCCAAATACTAATTAAATAATAAAATATTGCAGCCTGTAGTACATTTCCTTGTGGCAATTCCACTCCACTGTATCTGCGAACCATGACGGTCACTCTATGATTGGAGAGGATAATATACTTTACTCCTCGGGGACCAGGATCTGCACACATATAGTGTTTCAGCAGTAAGTTTAGTAAGTTGTTGCTTACAAGGAGTTAAGATGAGATAAACTGGTTTGTATGTGGCTCTTAGAGACTGGGATTGGACACCTCTGGTCCATGCTAACCCCAACATTTGAGTCTTTATTTGTTTTGGCCTTAAGACTCTGCCCTTCTGTATTGGATCTCCTGATTTACATAGATATTTACCGTCTGTTCTTGTTAACAATGTATATCTCTTTGCTTCTGGGTATGACTCTGAATATCTATTGTGTATTAGCCCTCTGTTTATTTGTGTTAGGGGTTGCCTCCCCTGACTCAGGATTACTTGGGGTGCAGAATCCATGTAACCCTGGGGTCTTCACCAGTGCAACCTGCACCCTTGTGATAGGCTGGTGACCCTAGTGTCTAACGGGCTGCTTTGCAGCAAGGAGGTCACCAGGTTGTGGCCCCCAGGCTCTCCCACCAGGAGGTGAAAGTGATCAGATAACGTCAGTATGAGAATGGCGATGAGGCCAAGACACAGCAAGTCAAGACGAAGTAGCTGGACAGACAGAGGTCAGAGCAGGTGGCAGACAAGGTGAAGTCAGGTAACAGGCCAAGGTCAAATACAGCAAATCCAAACAGACGACTAGCTGGCAGAGAGGCAGGAAATGCACTGAGGATCCAGCAACCCGGGCCTGGAACTGGAGAGGTTTAAAATGGCCCAACAGCCAATGGCAGGACAGGACTGAACAATCTGTTCATTGGCTGCAGCACACACCCCAGAATCCCCTTCAGCTGTGCACAGCCTCAGTTTCTGTGCAGGGGATGCCGAGAACAGTGGAAAATTCTTGAATGGAAAATGATTTGCGGGCGGAGCGGTAATAGTTTTTGTTTTTCACCGATGTCCATAGAGGTAATCTCCAAGCTGTCCTGCTTCACAGGTTCCATCTTTAATGTTATAGATGAGGATCAGGCTCCTCGGTTTCCTATACTTCACAATTCATTAGGTGGCAACCTTACCCCAGTCTGACTCACCTGACTTTTTACCTGTGCTCCGATTGTTGTCTCTGCTTTGCCCTGGATTTCTATTATTTGATGTTTTCTTATGGTCTCTTCACTGTAAACGTTCCTGAAACCCCTAGATATGGTCAGAAGTTATAAATATTAGCTTAAGCCATTTTGAGGATTAGTTAGTTTACTTAGCAAAAACTATTATCTAACATGTAGTAGTAAGCAGTGCATCAGGAATGTTTTATAGTAGTACCCAAGGATTTGGGGTATGTAAAGCAAGGTGTCAGGGCCAACAATAATAACCACCCCCGCCCTCACATGGCCTCCAGTAGGTGTAAAGGACAGCAATAATTTCCATCAAATACTCCCAGTAAGTATGAAGACCAGCCATGATAGCCCCCAGTAAGTTTCTGGGCCAGCAATTACTACCAGGCCCCAGCATTAGCCCCCTGGCCAGCTGGCCTAACAATACCCACCCAGCTCAGCAATAAACCCCCAACCTTAGATAATAAAACATAATAATAGGTTTGCCAGTGGTAACTTACCCTCCAGAAATGCCTGGTCTCTCTCTTATTGGACCACCAGTCTCATTTTCCATTCTCTTCTTCATCTTATGGAGTTGTGAGTTGAGGAGCGGGGCAAAATTCATAGCAGCTATAGACGCAGCAATTTACTATCTTCCCTATGGGCTCTGTTCCTGAAAGTTCAATTGCATTGTTGTGTATGCAAGAGGCTCCCCCTACAAAAAAGAACCGCCAACCAAAGTTGGGAGTTATTGCAATAACCTGGGGGACAGAAACAGCAACCCCTGGGCAGGACCTACCCAGCTACATCATGTCAATGATAGGTGAGTGAGGACCCATAAAGAGAACTTCATAATCATGGTGACCCCTCTATCACCTTTACATATAGGAAAGCAGAATATACCCAATGTGTAGAGACAAAAACATATTCTGGGTGTCTGGTTTAGGAGAGCAGATAAACTACTGATTCCTGTAACACAATTTGAGACAAAAAGAAGTTATATTTAGGGCCTTTGTTCACCTATTAAAGTCAAGAGGAATCCAATGCAACTTGATGCAGCCTATTAATATTAATACACTATATTTATATAGCACCAACATATTACACAGCGCTGTACATAGTCATGTCACTAGCTGTCTCTTAAAGGAGCTCACAATCTAATATCCCTACCATAGTAATATGTCTATAATACAGTCTAAGGT